>NC_058417.1:18294856-18307696 GCF_002201575.2 Neomonachus schauinslandi | reverse complement strand
ATTTGTATGGAACCAGAAAAGACCCTGAATAGCCAGAGGAATGTTGACAAAGAAAAGCAAAGCTGGCGGCATCACAATTCTGGACTTCCAGCGCTATTACAAAGCTGTCACCATCAAGACAGTATGGTACTGGCACAAAAACAGACACATAGATCAATGGAACAGAATAGACAGCCCAGAAATGGACCCTCAACTCTATGGTCAACTAATCTTCGACAAAGCAGGAAAGAATGTCCAATGGAAAAAAGACAGTCTCTTCAACAAATGGTGTTGGGAAAATTGGACAGCCACATGCAGAAGAATGAAACTGGACCATTTCCTTACACCACACACAAAAATAGACTCCAAATGGTTGAAAGACCTCAGTGTGAGACAGGAGTCCATCAAAATCCTAAAGGAGAACACAGGCAGAAACCTCTTCGACCTCAACCGCAGCAACTTCTTCCTAGAAACATCGCCAAAGGCAAGGGAAGCAAGGGCAAAAATGAACTATTGGGACTTCATCAAGATAAAAAGCTTTTGCACAGCAAAGGAAACAGTTAACAAAACCAAAAGACAACCAACAGAATGGGAGAAGATATTTGCAAATGACATATCAGATAAAGGGCTAGTATCCAAAATCTATAAAGAACTTATTAAACTCAACACCCAAAGAACAAATAATCCAATCAAGAAATGGGCAGAAGACATGAACAAACATTTTTCCAAAGAAGACATCCAAATGGCCAACAGACACATGAAAAAGTGCTCAACATCGCTCAGCATCAGGGAAATCCAAATCAAAACCTCAATGAGATACCACCTCACACCAGTCAGAATGGCTAAAATTAACAAGTCAGGAAACGAAAGATGTTGGCGGGGATGCGGCGAAAGGGGAACCCTCCTACACTGTTGGTGGGAATGCAAGCTGGTGCAGCCACTCTGGAAAACAGTATGGAGGTTCCTCAAAAAGTTGAAAATAGAGCTACCATCTGATCCAGCAATTGCACTACTGGGTATTTACCCCAAAGATACAAATGTAGGGATCCGAAGGGGTACGTGCATCCCGACATTTACAGCAGCAATGTCCACAATAGCCAAACTGTGGAAAGAGCCAAGATGCCCATGGACAGATGAATGGATAAAGAAGATGTGGTATATATATACAATGGAATATTATGCAGCCATCAAAAAGGAATGAGATCTTGCCATTTGCAACGATGTGGATGGTCTGGAGGGTGTTATGCTGAGTGAAATAAGTCAATCAGAGAAAGACATGTATCATATGACCTCACTGATATGAGGAATTCTTAAACTCAGGAAACAAACTGAGGGTTGCTGGAGTGGGGGGTGGGGTGGGAGGGATGGGGTGGCTGGGTGATAGACATTGGGGAGGGTATGTGCTATGGTGAGCGCTGTGAATTGTGCAAGACTGTTGAATCACAGATCTGTACCTCTGAAACAAATAATGCAATATATGTTAAGAAAAAAAAAAAAAGATAGTAGGAGGGGAAGAATGAAGGGGGGGAAATCGGAGGGGTAGACGAACCATGAGAGACTGTGGACTCTGAAAAACAAACTGAGGGTTCTAGAGGGGAGGGGGGTGGGAGGATGGGTTAGCCGGGTGTTGGGTATTTTTTTTTTTTAAAGATTTTATTTATTTATTTGACAGAGAGAGACACAGCGAGAGAGAGAACACAAGCAGGGGGAGTGGGAGAGGGAGAAGCAGCCTTCCCACCAAGCAGGGAGCCCGATGCGGGGCTTGATCCCAGGACCCTGGGATCGACCTGAGCCGAAGGCAGATGCTTAATGACTGAGCCACCCAGGCGCCCCTAGTGATGGGTATTAAAGAGGGCACATTCTGCATGGAGAACTGGGTGTTATGCACAAACAATGAATCATGGAACACTACATCAAAAACTAATGATGTAATGTATGGTGATTAACATAATAATAAAAAAGTTAAAAACAAACAAACAAACAAAGACAAAGAGGAAATAATCAAGAGCCTGAGAGCAGGCAGAGCCCCTCCCCAGAGGCAGGATCGTGCTGCTCAGGTTACTTGGGCCATTTCAAATGGCAAAAGCTTTCCACGGAGACATTTGGAGTCAAGATGAGGATATTTTCCATGGTGGGACTTTGCATAAAGTGTTTCATTTACCTCTTCTGAAGACCAAACCCAGAAAAACAACCTTATATTAGCAGTGTGGACTTAGGTTAAACATAAACAAGAACTTTCTGACAATGAGTGATGGATGTTGGTTCATAAAATGGGTGATGAAGGAAGACAGGCTAGCATTAAATTGATTGGCAAGGTATCAGACATATAATCCAAACTCTGGATTGTAGTTGATTTGATTTGTTGATTATCTCTCACCATCTCCTGCAAACACCTCGCCACCTGGTCTGAGTCTCATCACAGCCCCACATCTCTTTATGCCTCTGAGCCTTTGCTCTTGCTGATCCCTCCACTTGAAATGACTTTCCTTCTCCCTGACTGTCCTAATTCTGTTTACTTTTCAATGTCTAGCTCAAGTTCCTGGATCTGCTTAAAGCTTTCTCTGACCACTCCAGCCCATATGACTCTACCCTTCTTGAAATTTTAGTAGTCTAGAACTTACTCATGATCATCTGCCTAGAGGATAGCTGGTCCCCGCAAAGTCAGGTGGGAGAGAGGGAAAGGATTATGGCCAGCAGAAGCAGTAACTGTCAGAGTTGTCCACTCTGCAAAGAGCCTGCCACACCACCCACCTGGCGATATGTAACCCTCAGATCCTCATTTGCATTCTCTGGTCCCTTTCCTGGGGCAAGAATGCCCTAAAAGCACACACAGATATCTATCTGCCAACTACATTCCCCAAATTACACTCAATTATGAAGTTGATGTTCTGGTTCAGTTTTATGTTGGTTTGGAGCACAGCCCTGATATAGAGTTATGTCACCACAGGAGGGATGCTCATGCGCATAAGTTTGCATTTCATAACAATTCCATAAAGCCCTTTTCACAGACGAGAAAACTGAGACTTGGGCAGGGCGAGTGGTTGGCAGCAGCTCACATGGCTAGAAGATAGCAAAACTGGCACTAGCGGCAAACCTCTCAGACTGTGGGCCAGGGTACTTTTCATTATACCATCTGTGGTATGGAAGCCTGTGCCCCAGTCCCAATTACTGAAATGGGCACGTGGAGGACATGACCCAGGTTGTCAGTTTACAGATGACTAGCCAATCAATGTCAGTACCAGTTAAACTTCAGACTCTGACCACGACATAGAAACCCTCCTTCTTACTCATGTCCTGGTCTAGCATTTGCATTCTACTGTCCACAGACCTGATACAGGAGTACCTGGGTCACCTCCGTCATCTGCTGCAGTTCACACCAAAGACAAGAAACAGATCAGCTTAGCATACTGAGCTCTCAGTGTGATGCGCCTCCTGCCATTTCAGCTGAGCTGAGAAATCCCAAAGCTGTCTCTGCCAGTCACCTGGCCCTCTTGGATTATCCCCAACCTGCCCTCCTTCAGGTCCTTCTCTGCCAGACCCTGAGAACTTAGCTCCAGAACACCCCACAAGGTATAATCTCTGTTCTCCAGTCTTCCCAGAACCTGATTCTTGGGTTTCTCTTATAGACTTTGGCTTGATCTTGCCTCCTGGTAATGGAAAATAGGAGTGGATTAGAATGGGTCTTTATGTAAATTAATTAATATTTGTAAGGTGCTTAGAACAATGACTGGCACAGTAAGCACAACATAAGTGGTTGCTATTACTATCATCCTCATCCCCATCATCATAATGATCACCTACTACCTGCTTAGTAGAACACATTCCAACCACTTAATCCAGCCTTCCCAATCCCTTGGGATAAATTCCCAAATCCATAGCATAGCTCTGGCTAGGCTTTCCTAGGTCATCTCTTATGACTCTCCCCCTTGTGATACGAAACACCTGGACTTCCTTACAGATATGCCAAGCTCTCTAGATCTTGACCCTGCTGTATTCTCCACTGAAGTGCTCTTTGTTTCTTATGCCCATCCGCATCACCGTCCAACCCCCATCCCTGCGCAAATTCGTCCTTCCATCCTCAGCTGGAATCTTACTTCCCCTTCTTCCTTCCTTGTGTCCATTCCCTACCTTACCCAACAAGATTAGGTTGAGTCTTCTTATTACACTATCCTATAGCATCCTTTGGTAATTATCCTAATGGCATATGATTACTTCTCTACTGTCTTCCCACTAGACTGTCAGCCTCACGAGAATAGGAGCCATATTTTTTTTAAAGATTTTATTTATTTATTTGAGAGAGAGAATGAGAGAGAGAGAGAGCATGAGAAGGGGGAGGGTCAGAGGGAGAAGCAGACCCCCTGCTGAGCAGGGAGCCCGATGTGGGACTCGATCCCGGGACTCCAGGATCATGACCTGAGCCGAAGGCAGTGGCTTAACCAACTGAGCCACCCAGGCACCCAATAGGAGCCATATTTAAAGACACACTGCTGTATCCTCAGTGCCCAACACAATGCTTTGAATGAATAGGAGCTCAAAAACCTACTGAATTGCATTGAATTGAATCAAAATGGGCTGAAAAATGATGATGACATTGATGCCAGTGAAAACAATGACCTTAAAGCTTAATATGCTGTGATTTATTTACTATATATGCCATGACCTATTCAAAACCAGATTCAATAATAAAAGGATGAAGACAGGAAACTGATAATAGAATCAATGCTTTCTTGTGCAATAGCATCTACAACTATTGCTATCCTAAAAGAAGACAGTAATTAAAGCTGAAAAGAAGAGATGAGGATCGAGGCATCATGGATCAACGTCAACAAGCAAGTTACTCATCCCTGATTGGTCAACCCAGAGGGTGCTGACCTTTGCCCTGTGCGCAAGGATATTGCTTGGCACTATTGGTGACGTCATTGGAGGACTTCTGAGAATGTCTTTGCCAACCCAAACAAATACTACCAAGGGAAGTAAAGGTAATAACAGCTCACCTGCCTTCTCACAGTGACAGTTTCTGTCTACCAGAACCCAAGGCTCAACTCACTTCCAGTCAATAAGGACCTACCCAATCCCTCTCCCCGCCCGCGACAGCTGAATAATTTCGGTTTCCACGATGAGCACCGGAGGCCTTGCCCCACAAGACCCATTAAAGCTTGATCATTCCTCCCAGTTTTCAACACTGAGAGCTTTTTACTCCCTGTGGATTAGGGGTAAGAGGCTCTCCCAACACCTCACTTAATGGAAGTGAGAACCAAATGAGATGATGATCTATGATAGTTCTTTGAAAAAGTTGAAAATGTTACATTCAAATGCCATGATTTTACTATTGTTAATAGTGATTGTTTCTTGCTCTTCCCAATTAATTTTTTCTTTCCTATTTTTAGAAAAAAAAATTACTCCCTTCTCAGAAGCATGGGAATGCTATTTAATGAGAGTTTTTTAAATGGCTCTTTATTATGAATGCCCCCCAAATTTCTCCTTTCACACATCCCTTTTGGACTAGAAATTCCTCAGCGTGCTGCATGACGACATCTACTCCTGATGGAATGGCCTTTTCGGTCCGACTCAGTGTGGGTGAAGTGTGTGAGTGGTCATCCTGACATGGACCCATGACTTCCTACAACTGCATTTCTGCCCTCTGCTTCCCTGACCTAGCCCTCTCCCCCTAACTTTTCCCTGAGTCCATGCACAGACGTCAGGCAAGGGGTTTCAGCACCCCATAATCTCCACCATGCTATTGTAAAACTGCCTTATGTAAACACGCAGTCCAGAAAAAGCAGTATGAAGGTTGCCCAAATGCAACTTCAGACCATCCCTTAATGCTCCCTTTCCAACCAGACTGCTACTCCAAGCCTGCCTATCAGGGGATGACTGAGAATGCACAGCCTCCACCACCTGTAGTAACCACCACATGGCTGAGTAATCCAGTTCAATATGGCAAAACTTGACTGAGGGTTGGAATCACACAGACCCAGTGTCCACTGTGGCTCTACCATTAACATCTGTGAGAGCCTGGACCAGTGCTTCACTTCTCTGAGACCCAGTGTCCTCATCAGCAAATGGGAACAACAATGCCTCCTCACATGGTTGCTGCCAGAATTCGAGAGAATGTATATCAAGCACCTAGCTCCATATCCAGTGCCTACTAAATATATCTGAATATTGGATAAGTGCAAGAAATGTTCTAGAGATGGTAGTATTCTTAGGGAGAGGTCAGCATTACCCATGGATAGAAGTCAAGAAAGACTTTGTAAAGGAGCCTTGAAGGAGCCTTGAAAGAGAGGTGGGTGTTTGGCAGATGGGCCGAGGGGTGGGCACACCTGGCAGGGGAATAGCATGAAAAAAGGCTGGGAATAGAGCCCAAAACATGGGGCCCATTTGGGCGGGTAACATGATGCAGCTGGAGCAAAGAGGAGGGAGGGAGCCCTGGGGTAGGAGCCCGGGGCCAGGAAAGAGCTGGATCAGAAGGGCCTTGCAGGGTTGCACTGCAGAGTTTTAGGGGATGTAGTTGGGCCCACAACATAGCCAGATTTTTGTCAGTAATCCCTGTCAGGATAAATTAATTACAATAGCTATTGGAAAATGTAAAATTGAGTATCATGTATTCAAACCGCACAATATAAGGGTCTTTGAGCTAATGGAGATCTTTGCACCATCTGAGAAGTTCCTAACCAGAGAAGATGGCAGAACAATGAGAATGTGGGGAGTAATGATGAGGCTGGTTTAGGAGAACTGAGTCCCCCAGATGCCTCTTTCCACAGTGGTGCACTAATGATCCTGTGAATTCCAGTACCATCTGGTCCCAGAGGCGTGGCAGGCAAGGCAAGTCTCAAAGTCAAGTCATAAGTCATAAATAACAACCCCGGAGATTCTCTCTATTCAACCCTTACTGTGTTCTTACCACATACATGGCATTGTTTTTGGCCTTGGGGGCACAAAGATGAACAAGACAGTCAGTCCCTGTCCCCAGGAATGCAGCCTCAGGGCCCAGCCCAGACTGGTACCCACAGGGAGTGCTCAAAGATGGGCACAGGTTGACTGAGGCTAGGCAGGGCCCCAGAAAATCCTAAGGTGGGTAACTACACTCTTGGAGGAGGAGAGGAGCATGGGCTCCCCGAGACTCTTCTCCACTACCCTGATGCCTGAAGGGTTTTCCTCTATTATTATATTAGACCCATGCTTCATCTTATCTATTCTGGGGTGGCTGTCTTAAATAAACATGCAGGTTTTTTCCATGAAGGCAAATTTGACAAATTCAGAAATAGAAGGAAGAAAAAATTACCCACAACTTCACTACCGCTATTCACATTTTGGTGGCATTTCTTTACACAGGCAAGTTGTCTGATGGTTTCTTTGTTAAGTGAACACACTGTACATGCAATCTGTATACTACTTTCTCTTGGGAGCATATCATAGGCATTTTTCTTTTCATTAAAAATTATTTGGGGGGAGCCTGCCTGGCTCAGTCGGTAAAGCATGCGAATCTTGATCTCGGGGTCATGATTTTAAGCCCCACGTTGGGTGTAGCGCTTACTTTTAAAAATATATATATTTTGGGGCACCTGGGTGGCTCAGTCATTAAGTGTTTGCCTTTGGCTCAGGTCATGATCCTAGGGTCCTGGGATCGAGCCCCGCATCAGGTTCCCTGCTCCGCGGGAAGCCTGCTTCTCCCTCCCCCACTCCCTCTGCTTGTGTTCCCTCTCTCGCTGTGTTTCTATCAAATAAATAAATAAAAATCTTTAAAATATATATATATATATATTTTTTAATTATCATCCCTTTAAGAGCCTCATGACATTGATCATGTAGCTACATCAGAGACCACTTGGACATGCTCCTGGTTTCTCTCCTCAGTTTTCTCTTCTCGGTTATGATGGAAGATATTAGGGAAATCTTAAAATGAGTTTGTTCTCCCTGATCAGTGAACTAATATGCAAAGAAGTCAGTCTGCAAGCCCAAACTCACCCCAACCACCAGTGCAGGGAGACTACATGCAATTAACAAGTACAGCAGCTACATTTATTGAGTGCTAGCTGTGTACCAGGCTCTAGTTAAGCATGTTCCATGCAGCATCCCATTGGATCCTTACAACTACACCGGGAGACAGCTATGATTTCCATCTCTCTTACACAAATGACAAAATTGAGGCTTAGCGAGGTTAGGTAACTTCCCCCAAGGTCATGTAGTTATTAGCCCATCCCCTACAATATCAAGCCTCTTTTTCTGGGTTGTGGTGGCCATATACAAGTCAGAGAGACACCTCAGTTCGTGCTTCCAGCCACAGAAAACACCAAGAAGACTCCAGTGCTCGGCAACCCTTTTCATTCCCTAGCATACATAAAAAGTGACAATATCAACAGGCAACTGGAATAATGGGTTGAGGTTGCTTCAGGCAGAGGTGACAAGTTGAGGGCACTCCAGTTAAAAACTCAGTTAAATTATTTGTAATGCAAAGTCACTTCATTTCCCCAAGTCTTTTTGTGCCTCTTAGACTTCTAAGAGGGGATGAGAATAAAATATTTTTCAAGTATAACTTAATGGAGATTGGTTATCATCTCTTCATACCTTTGGAAGAGCTGCCTTCAACCTCTAGAAAGGATTTAACTTGGGACATGTACGTTCTTGAGATGTGACCTTGGACAAATGTCTTAGCCTCTCTTGGCTTAGTTTGCTGAAGAAAAGTTGAGAATTGGGACGCCTGGGTGGCTCAGTCGGTTAACCGTCTGCCTTCGGCTCAGGTCATGATCCCAGGGTCCTGGGATCGAGTCCCGCATCGGGCTCCCTGCTCCGCGGGGAGCCTGCTTCTCCCTCTCCCTCTGTCTCTGTCTCTCATGAATAAATAAATAAAATCTTTAAAAAAAAAAAAAAAAGAAAAGTTGAGAATCACCCCCACAGGATTACAAGCTGAGGGCAGGGTGGTGAAGAAGGCATCAGGAGAAGCCCAGTAGAAAAATTCAACTTCAGACACCACTGAAGGGAAAAGACAATTGTTCCTTTCAACTGAGACTAATTGAGAAGGTGAGAATTTTCTAGAAATTGGTGACAATTTAAGTGGTATCCTCCAGACACACTGAGATTTGTTTGGTTTTCTCCTGGAATTTGATTTCTTCTTGGCAGTTTTATTGAGATATAATTCACATACCATACAATTCACCTATTTAAACTGTACAATTCAGTGGTTTTTGTTTTTGTTTTAAGTAGGCTCCACACCCAGCCTGGAGCCCAACACAGGGCTTGAACTCACAACCCTGAGATCAAGACCTGAGCTGAGATCAAGAGTCGCACATTTAACCAACTGATCCACCCAGGCGCCCCCAATTCAGTCATTTTTAATGTATTCAACAGAGTTGAATACATACAGCCATCACCCCAATCTAATTTTAAACTGTTTTCATCATTCCAAGAAGAAACCCTGTACCAATTAGCAGTCACTCCCATTCCAGCCAACACCTGCCCCCCTCTCAGCCCTGGCCTAATCTACTTCCTGTCTCCATAGATTCTCCTATTACAGATATTTTGTATACATGGAATCGTACATTATATCCTTATCTTTTGTGACTGGCTTCTTACACTTAGCATTGTGTTTTCAGGGTTCATCCATTTTGCAGGGTTTACATGTTTTTTTATTACCAAATAATATTCTACTGTATGACTGTGCTACATTTTATTCATCTGTTCATCAGCTGATGGACATTAGGTTGTTTGCTTTTTTTTTGGACTCATAAATAAAGCCATGAACATTTGCATACAGGTTTTTTCTGTGAACATATGTCATTCCCCTTGGGTATATATACAGATTTGTGTATAGAATTGCTGGGTCATATGGTAACTCCACATTTAACATTTTGAGAAAAATCCAAACTGTTTTCCAAAGCAGCTGCACCATTTTACATTCCCACCAGCAGTGTCTAAGAGTTGCAAGTTCCTCAAGCAGAGGTTTCTGACATAGCCAAGTATGCAAGAGAAAGATACAGCATCCTGAGCCAGAGAGAGAGCAATGAAATCAACACTGCAGCCAAGATGAAGAAAAGGATGAGAATGTTCATTTACCTCCACGCCTGGGGGCTGGAAGCTGAGGCTGACCTACCAAGTTGACCCCTTGGACAATTCCTCTTATCTCTCTAGTTCGAGAATTTTAAAGATTTATGGTAATAGGAAGGTAACAATGTCAGAAAAAAACTGTTTTCAAAGTGATTCACCATTTTCCAGTCAGACTTGTTAGCAACAAATGTTATGTATGTGTGTGTAAATGCGGGCTAATGTCTATAAATAGGAAAATTTTAGGGAAAAAAACTTTCTCCCTAAAATTGGTATGAAAGAGACTTCTAGATTCCTGGGGGTCATCATGGGTGCCTAAAACTAAATCTCTCCACACATTTCCAGAAACCATGCAGATCAGTGGGGGAGCAAATTAAACCACCCATAATCTCACCTAGATGGAGACATAGATGGAATTTTTGATACATAAGAGTGCTCAGTGTCTGTTGAATTAATGAATTGGTGAATACATGAATGAATGGCAACACTACAGAGGAAATGAAACTCTGAAGGATGATTAACATGATAGAGGACAGATCCAACCAGTTTGCCAGTCACTATTTCAATAACAACAACAAAAAAATGGTATTCTGTGAATAAAGCAGTTTATTTAGCTCACACCTCAAATAATTGTGTGCTTTTCCTCTGGACAAATGTTCTACTTATGTGTGCAATACAAGTGCTTTATGTGTGCTTTTCAGCTCATTGCACAGAATATTTTTATACTCAAGGATTGAGATTTAACAAAATTAAGCATTTTGCTGTTTCATCAGGGACATTCATGAGTAAGCTGGTAATCAGGATAATCCCTATCCTGATTCATGCTTAGGCACCAGCAGCAGTTTTACTCATCATTGTTTTTGTACCATCAGTACAAATGTTCACAGAGTGGGAAAGAAAAAGTCTTAGGGTTATTATGAACGTAGTTTTGACTTTGAGGATCCCATGAGAGGGCTTGGGAGATTCCCAGAAGGCCATGGACCACACCTGAAAATCACTGCTCTAGATTTCACTCCCTTCTTTTCTTTTTTTCTTTTATTTATTATTATTATTATTATTATTTATTCTTATGTTAATGACTCCCTTCTTCTTGATCCCATGTCTTTCTTAATTTGGCCTAAAGATTGCATTCATTTTTCAAGGAACCAGTTGTCATCTGATTGGTTTTCATTCACCAGTTAGCATGAAAAAAATCTTGGAAGATGTAATGCTAGGGGAGTAAAGAACATCTTCATAGAAATAATGCGATAGCTCAGTCTTGACAGAGAAAAGATCTTTTTCAGGTGAATAAGCTAAGAAGGGCACCGCAGACAGGAGGAGAAGCTTGGGCAAATACACATGGAATGAACAGGTTGGAGTGCTGGGAGAGTAAGGAATCTACATGCAAGGTGCAAGGTTCCGGAGGACATCATGGACAGGGCGGGAGTGAGGCCAGCGATGGGGGTAAGAAACCCACATCAGTTTGGGAATGGGAGTATGTGAGACTGCTGATTAGAGATGGCTGCTTTCGGTTAGGGGCTGAAATTGACAAGCATAGGGGCTGATGGGCTCAACCAATCTCAAGGTTATGAACTGTAGTCAGCTTCAGAAGTCTGATGAAGCTCCTCTTGTGCACTCATTGCTCAAAGCTCAAAGAGAATGAGGTACCTCCCCAGATGTTGGTGGGAAGAGATTCTCTGTCTCCAGAGATGTGTGACTCCATGGTATTGGCAGCAGGCAATAGCAGTTAGGAGGTGGAGGTAGAGGTAGCTCTTAATCTCTTAAGGCACGATTCTTGAACTTCTGGTGTTTCCCTTGAACTACAGTCACCCATCCCATTGTTATCAAGGTCATTGCTGGGGCACAGGGGTGGTTTAGTCGGTTAAGTGTCTGCCTTTGGCTCAGGTCATGATCCCAGGACCCTGGGATTGAACCCTGCATAGGGCTCCCTGCTCAGCGGGGAGCTTGCTTCTTCCTCTCCCTCTGCCCCTCACCCCGCTTGTACTCTCTCTCTCTCTCTCTCTCAAATAAATAAAATCTTAAAAAACAACAACAACAAAAAACCCAAGGTCATTCCCTCACATTGAACCTGCCAAGTTTCTCTCTGTCATTCAACAAAGGTAGTTTGGTTTTCTTTGCCCCTGATGCTCATGTTAATCCCCATCCCCCAGGGAAACAAGATGGACAGAGGGACAGGTTCATTTCAGGAATTTGGGAGGAAGTTTGGGTCTTAATTCTTGACAATCTGTGCTTGGGGGGGAGGTCTTTTCTCTGCCTCAAGACAAACTTCTTGTGGGAGCCACCCACGCCTACCCATCATGCTGTCAGAGTGAGTGTTCTCCCCTCCATATCAGCCCCTGAGCATCAGTGATAAGGAGAGACCCCCACGTCCCCCCCCAGACAACCAATACTTGGCCAAGAAATAATCACCACATACCAGCCTCCCCCATTATTAGAAAACAAGAAAAATCTAAACAAAAGAGAGACCTGCCCTCTGAAGAATGATCCCCTCCTGAAGAACGATCCCTATTTTATAGGCCTGTCCCTAAGTCCCCAATACCTAGGACGATAGCACACAGTGGGGAACTGCATGTGTTTGGGGAATGAATGAGCACAGCACTCAAGACACCAGAGCTTTCAGGGCGCCTGGGTGGCTCAGTCGTTAAGCGTCTGCCTTCGGCTCAGGTCATGATCCCAGGATCCTGGGATCGAGTCCCACATCGGGCTCCCTGCTCTGCGGGAGGCCTGCTTCTCCCTCTCCCACTCCCCCTGCTTGTGTTCCTGCTCTCGCTGTGTCTCTCTCTGTCACATAAATAAATAAAATCTTTAAAAAAAAAAAAA
>NC_058417.1:18208934-18294756 GCF_002201575.2 Neomonachus schauinslandi | reverse complement strand
CTCTCGCTGTGTCTCTCTCTGTCACATAAATAAAAAAAATCTTTAAAAAAAAAAAAAAAAAAGACACCAGAGCTTTCAGAAATCGATATATTTACTTCATTACCTGCTGATCAGTCCATACAGATGTCCCTGAGTCACTTTAAGTCCTATAATTCATTGCAGGGTCACGAACCTGCTGGCTTATCCCTCTGGCTGAGAGTCCTTGCGGATACGCAAGTCCGGTGTGGCTCCTCCTCTTTTGGCTGCCCCTCCTGCTCTGGCCAGCCCCCCCCCCCCCCCCCCGAGTCCTTCCTGGACGCTTTCCCTCCCTCTGCTGCTCCCCCTTCCCTCCCAAATCTGTACTGTTTGGTAGATTCACACAGACCTCGCTTAGTAGCTTGGTGACCTTGAAAAGGGGTTCGACCTGTCTGTGCTGCCATCTCCCAGTCTGCAAAGCAGGGCTCCCTAACTGTGGTGACCGGCCATGGCAGTGCAGCCAGCTCCCTGAGCCAGCTTCTGCAAGAAGCACCTGGCATGCGTTAGAGCTCAGTACTCCTTGTTGCAGGCCAGGCAGGTAGGTGGGGGCATCACTGCACTGGAGATGGGGAAACCAAGGCTGAAACAGGCCAGGTAAGTTCCCCTACGAGCAACTTCTATGGCATTGGGATGCGACCCAGTCTCACTCCATGGGTTTCAGGCTCACCATACCCCACAGGAATGCTTGCTCCCCACCTCCCTCCTTGCTGCCCTGCCTCCATTCTTCCTTCCAAGACATTGGCAAAGCAGGGAAGGGCCAGCAGGAGAGATCGCAGGTTCACAGAGGCCTGCACACTTCGGCATCCGCTGTAGCTGCTCTGCCCTTCTTCCTTGTTCCACGCAGCGTGAGTTTCACCACTTCAGGGACACTAGAAACTCCATGAAGGCGAGGACCAGGACTTCATGGAAGGACAGTGCCAGGAGGAGCGGCTGCTTGGGGGACTGCTGGGCATGGTGGGGCCATGAGCGTTCAGGGACAACAAGCAGGACACGGCAGGCCCACACATCCCCTGGGCCCGACGAGGAGTGTGCCAGAGAGACATGTGGAGCACTGCGGGTGGGGAGGAAGGCGCGGTGGAGGATGGCCTCCTCAGGGGGACGTTTGAAGCTCTTCGACTTCCTTATACTTAATCTTCACACAGGAGGAGGCTGAGCTCAAAGGCAACACCCTTGAAAAGCCGCAGAACTGAGATTCAAATCCAGACCTGACTGGTTCGAAAACCCATGCCCTGTCCTCCCTGGACAGCCCGAGGGGATGCCCACTCTGGGTCTCAAAGGACAACACCCAGAATACATGCAGCACCTTCGGAGCAAAGTGACAAAACATATTCTCCCCAAATCTCCCGTGGCAGTGGCCAGAAAAGCAAACATAAAGGATGCTGGGACATACACGTGGAAAGAAGAGCCAGCTGAGCAGACGTCAGCTTCTCCTACCCCTGATTTCCTGCTCTCAGCCAATAAGGCCGATGGATATTCCAAAACGGCTGCCGCTGCTGACTTCCAGGAGAAGCGAGGTCTCTCAACCTCAATGTCTTCAGGACAGCTTGGTTCTCTAGGCCCCGGCATCTCAGTTTTGTTTCTTATACTGTAAGGCAGAGAGATCATTAGAAGTGGGTGAGGGAAGCCAATGGGGGAGGGAAGACCCAGGAAATCCCGAGAACCATGTTCTTCTGAGCCTTAGCTGCCTCCTGCAGGGGCTCCTCCGAGGTAGGGGGGCAGGCACCAGTCAAATCTCTAGCTGGCACCAGGCCCCCCCTTTCTTCCTTAATGGAAAAGGAAGCTGATGGGCTAGGAGGGCGCACATAAGACAGATACGGGAATGTCAGAAAGGAATGCGGGGCATGCCCATCCTGTTCTTTAAGCTGAATCTTGGTTCAAAGAAAAAAAAATCTCAGCGAGAGGAAGACCCTCAGAGGCCATCTAGTCCAATCACTGAGTTTTTAAAACGAACCCCGACCCCCACATTTGGAGACTGATTTAGAAGGATGGGGGGGGGGGGCATGCTCCACCTAGCTCTCTAGGTTGTTCTAACACCAGTGGGTAAGGACCAGCAAGTTAGTCTGTCTTCCTGACTCCCTCCCTTCCTCTACCAAAATAGATACTTGAATGTTTCCTCAATAACCCTGCCTCAGTATGAATACCCCTGGAGACGGGGAACTCACTACGCCCCAACACAGCTTTCCCGTCTGAGGCATCGCAAGGCTGCTGCTAGTCCTGGCACTATTGCTTCCAAGAAGACCTTTCTCTTCCTTCTTCCTGCTACCCCGTCTCAGCTTATTCAGCACTGTTGGCCTTTAGGGACTGAGAACTCCCCACCCATTGCAGAAAACAGATGCAACCAGAAAGGCATCTGCCACCGCCTCTGGGCTTCTGGAAGAGGGGAGCGGCTGGCTGGGGCTGTAGGGTGCCTCTGCAGGCCTGATAGGGCTCAACTGTGGGACAGGGGCGACCCCTGGTGGCCATGGAGATTACCGCTGTCAACCCCCCAGCGGGCAGGGGGAGCCGGGAGCCAAGCACTTACTTTGTTCATGATCCAGTCTGCATCTTCAATGGCTCTTTTAATAATCTGCTGGATTCTCTCAGGATTGTCTTCATCTGAATGAACCCGGAAACTCTGAAAGTTTAAGCATAAAAGAAAGATGACAAGGCAAAATTCACAGGACCAGCATCTTCAGAGCACCAGGCACAGGCCAGACACACTGCGGCCACTTTGCACTCAGCATGGCTCTTAGGCCTCCAGAGAGAGTTAGGATGATCCCACCTACAGATGAGGAAACAGAGGCCCAGACGCCCTAACTGGGACTGTGCATGGCGCCAGCATTCAAATCCCGGTCCATTCTAACTACACAGCCGGTCCTCCTGCCAGCAGAGCAGCTACAAGATGGAAGACTGGCCCCCAAGTTACCCCAAATCAGGCTGGGCCCAACGGTTATCAGGCAGCAGGGGCCCCAGGAAACTTCCACCTCTCGGTTCCATTTGCTCCCCCCAGGGAGCTGCTTGCACCAGGCTGCACAATAGGAAGGAACAGGGCCTCTCCGGGCCCGTGCCGGAAGGCCAAGCAGAGTGGGGGCCGTGGAGGGGGTGACTGGAGACTCCAGCCAGGCCCGGTGCAGAGCAACGTGGGGCTGCTCTTTGCCTTTGACCAGATGTTCACCCTTGAGAAGGAACGAGATTTGGGTTCACTGGTGTGGCACTCAGGGCCCTCCAGAAGGGTACCTGGTACCTCCCCTGCCCAGTCACTCTTGACCCCACAGGTCCTCCTATTTG
This sequence comes from Neomonachus schauinslandi, assembly GCF_002201575.2. Classification (NCBI taxonomy): domain Eukaryota; kingdom Metazoa; phylum Chordata; class Mammalia; order Carnivora; family Phocidae; genus Neomonachus; species Neomonachus schauinslandi. The sequence goes on along the minus strand of NC_058417.1, from coordinate 18,291,474 downwards.
TCTTCAGGAGCACCTCAAATGCTCACTCTGGGAAGTCCTCCCTGATGCCCTCAGGAAGCTAGCTGCTCCCTCCTCCATGTTTTCACAGCCTGTCTGTTGCTACCTTTATTTATTGATTTTTTTACTTTCCACATTACATTTGTATTCATTTAAGTTTTTTTTTTTTGAAATAATTTCTAACCTACAGAAAAGCTGCAAGAATATAAACAAATTCCCTACCAGAATCACCAATGGTGAACATCTCACATTTGCTTTATCATTCTCTCTTTATATGGGTTTGTACTCAATTTTCTGGGAGCAATTAGAAGTTACCCTTGACCCCTAAATGCTTCAGTGTGTTTTAACGAGGAGATTACATAACGACAGTAGTCAAATTCAGGAAATTCAATATTAATATAATACTATCATCTCATCTACAGCCCATATTCCAATTCATGAAGGTCTCCAATAACGTCCTTTTTTTTTTTTTTTAAAGATTTTATTTATTTATTTGACAGAGAGAGAGATAGCGAGAGCAGGAACACAAGCAGGGAGAATGGGAGAGGGAGAAGCAGGCTTCCTGCCGAGCAGGGAGCCCGATGCGAGACTCGATCCCAGGACCCTGGGATCATGACCTGGGCCGAAGGCAGACGCTTAACGACTGAGCCACCCAGGCGCCCTAATAACGTCCTTTTTAATCATTGTTTTTTCTGGTCCAGAATCCAATCCACTCATTACATTTCATGGTCACATCTCTTTAGTCCTCTTGAAAGCAGAGCAGGTCTGCCTTTCTCTGTGCTTCCCGACACTGCCATGTTGGATGAGCCGAGGCCAGCGGTGTGGGAGATGGTCCCTCTGTCTGGATTTTCCTGATGTTTTCTCATGAGTAAATCCAGGCTGTGCATTAATGCCGGTCAAAATGATGTTATGGCCCATACTCTATTTTAATTATCCATTTAGCTGCCTTATTTGAGCCCTGGCACAAGCTGATGTGCTGGATGATACATCTTCTGTTTTCCGAGCAGAAATCAGAGAGAGGAGCTGGGCTGTGGTTTTTGGTGGCTCTTACCAGACTGCCGCCCCTCCCCTCCACCACCACCCGAAAGATCATCCCTGTCTCCTGCCCCCAGCCCTGAGACAAGCCCTCTATCATGGGAACCGCCCATCCCGAGCCCAGTACCGCTGCTCCCACCTGCCTGACAGCATGTCTGTAATGCTCCTGGATGCCCTTGGCGGGCAGCTGCCGGCAACAGCGCATCAGGTATCGGTAGAGCTGCAGCGGCCTCTGCACAAGCTCTGCCCCTGGGAGCGGGGCCATCTGCGAGACCCTCTGTCCCTGGAAAACACAGAGCATGACTTCTAAGGCATCAAGCCAAGCCTTGGCCCCGAGGCCCACGTCCCACGGCTCTGTGAGCAGGTGTGATACTTCATGGAGGCCGGGTCCCCTTGGTGCCACACTGCACAGAACCCAGACCCTGAGCTCGGGCGGAGCATTCTGTCCTGCAGAAGTCTCAGCCCAGGGCAGGCCTGCCGGGACCAAAGGTGAGATCACACAGCCTCATCCTGGTGCCTCCTTTCTGGAAGCCAACTTGCGGTGGTGGGTGAGGAGGTGTCACGGACAGGCAGAGTAGGGGAGATAAGCAGGAAGACCCTGCACTGCAAGACTGAGAAACCAGCTGACTACAGGCAACAGAGGGGAGAATGGCCAGAGGTCTGAGCCTCGCCACTCAAAGCATCGTCTCGGACCAGTAGCACCGACGTCACCTGAGAGCTGGTTAGAAACAGACTCTCTCGCCCCAGATCTGCTAGAGAACAGAATACATTTTAACCAGATGCCCCACAGGCTCATGCCTGGACCTCTACCACAGCATCTTGCCTGCTGTCTGCCCCCACCTTCAGCCTGTCACTCTCCAGTCTCCTCCAGGCAGACGCCAGAATGCACTCTGGAACCAGTGGCATAGGCTCAGCCCCCAAACCAGCAAGTACCTCACCTCTTGGTCCCTTGGCACAAGCAGTCCCTTCAGCATCAAGCTCCCCTCCTCTTCTCTGCCATGGGAGGAACTCATGGTCATCCCTCCAGGTCCAGCTCCGTGTCACTTCCTCTGGGAAGCCCTTCCTGACTGTCCTGCCCTGAGGGGCTGCAGTGCCCTGTTTTGGAGCTGTTACAGCGCTTCCCACACTGCTGAGGATTCATCTGCTGCCAGGCCTGTGGAGGCTGGCCCAGGCCCCGGGGCTTCGTGCCCTGTTTGTTGAACTGGACTGAATGGAATCTGTTATCTGCTCTGTACAGATCTCCCCTCTCTGAGAGAGAAGCTCACAATGTTCCAAACGAAGGAGCTAAAAGACCAAGATTAAGTGATTGGCCTTAGTTTTAAAGTAACATAAAAAGAAGAAAGACAACTCCCTCCCCCTCAAAAAAAAGAGACCCAGAATACTAAATCTATCAGAGGTTCTTAAACTAAGAAAGGAAATTCATTAAGTAGCCCATTTCAGAGGCTCCTTCATTCCATTTCCAGCATATTATCTTCCTGGCAACAATAACTGCCTGTCTCCACGGCTAAGTTTGCCAATGCTTCCTGGTACTCTGGGCTCCGGCCATGACACCAGGGCGGGCAGGTGGCGGTCTGCCCCCCAACCCTCCTCCCTTCCGCTAACAGCGCTGGATATGTGATTGGCGATCCACCTCTCCCCAGGCCTCCGCCCACAGCTCAGGGTGCGGCTCCACTCCAGGTCTGACCAATCAGAGCCCTGCATCCACGTGGTCGCAGGGATTGGGCCACAGATGGGCACGTGATGGAAGCTGGCCCAATCAGAACACATCCTACCACCTCTGCAGAGGTGACCGGGAAGGCCTCCGTTCTTTCTCTCTACACTTGCTGCTGAGGGGATTTGCTCCTTTCTCGGGGGGCGCCATCTTGCTTCCTCTGGAAGCCTGAGACTGAAGCCACACAGCAGCAGGCAGAGCTGAGAGTGTGAGAGGAACCAAGTCTGAAGAATTCGTTTGAATCCTACAACCATTCACCTGAAGGCAGTCCTACCTCTAGACTTTTTAATGACCTGACTCAGTTAATGCCCTTTGCCAAAGAAAAGGGGCTTGGGTTTGTTTTGTCACTTGCAACCCAGAGTCCTAACTGATGGACAGATCTTGACCTCCCAAATTCTGCTTCCACGATGAGGTCTGATGGTTCCAGCTCTTAAGAAAGAGTGCAAACACGGCAAGGCCCGTATGGTTCTCCTGCCACGAATCATCAACCTGCCAGTCTGACTAGCTGTGCTAAAGCCCCCCAAAAAACAGGGGAACCCCATACAATGGGGGCAAAGACCTTCAAGGGCCACCACAGAGGACATACCACCGAAGTCCCCACCTGATGGGCAGACTCCACTGGCAGGCTTCCCCAAACTATATAAAGTGCTAATCAAATATTGTAAAATGCTAGTCGTGTAACAGATGGTTACCATCTGCAGTCTTCAAAATTAACATTTGGAAAGAGCACAACTTTGTTTCAGTAGATAAAAACCCAAGCAATACTTAGAAACCAACCCAGCAAGTATGGGCGGGAGATTATTTTCAGCTCAATTATAATACTTAGTCATTCTCAGTAATAAGTAGCAGAAAATATATGTGTGGGTCCACTCAGAAGAGTTACACTAAAAATGTTTTAGTTTAATTTAAAGTGTGGGTTTGCTATTAAGGGGCAATGAACTTCACAGCATCATTGCTAAAACTGTAGTCAAATTCTGCAGCCTCTAACCATTGCTTGGCATATCCTGCTCTTTGCACTTGACCTTAGCCTCTCCTGGGCTCCCTGCCTCTGTGAACGCACCTCTGTCTTCTCAGGCAACCAAACCAAAACCATCACTGAGCCAACCTAGACTCCTCTTCCTGCCTCAATCCCACGCCACTGTCTCTAAATCCTATCAAATTCGACCTCTGAATGCCCTCTCTCATCTGTCCCCTCCTCTCTATTCCCACTGCACAGCCTTGCTTCAGGCTCTTATCAGAGCTCCCCTGGACAACGGCCAGAATTCCGAGCACGTCTCCCTATCTTCCAACCTACTTACCACTCAACAGCCAGTGAATCTTTCCAAAACCTAATCTCAGCATGGCATGTTCCTGCCTAAAACTCCAGATCTGATATCCCACCCCTACCCTGTCACTCATGACAACTTTCCCCAAATGTAGGAAAACTGTGAAATTATTTGAAGCAGTTTATGGGCCAACATCTTTTTATTGTAATGATTTAATATTTATTTTCATGTGTAAAGAAAAAAAATCCCGTAATTTTATAGGTATTGTGGCTTAAACAGTTTTAAAAAGGAATGGGCGTAAAACTGATATTTTTAAATGTATCAAAGAAGAATGCAGTTGAGATGTGAATATGACAAAAATCATGGAAGTGGTACTGACGTTTGGAAAGCACTGGCCTATGGAACAAAATCCATACTCCTTCCTCCAAGGCCCCTGCCCACCCTTCATCCCATCTCCCACCGCTCACCGCAGAGTCCAGGCAAACAGCTCTGAATGGCGCACTCCATGAAAGTCTGTGTCATGTTCGCATGTCATGGTCTCTGCACCATGACAGAATGCTTAGCATATAGTAGATGCATTAGGGTTCCCCAAAGACACAGAACCAATAGAATATACAGAGAGAATATATATATATGTTATATTCATATGTGTACATTATTTATAAGGAATTGGCTCATGTGATTATTGAGGCTGGCAAGTTTGAAATCTCACAGAGCAGATGTCCCAGTTTGAGTCAACGTCAAACCAGGAAGAGCCAATGTCCCAGGCTGAAGGCCATCAGCCAGGAGAATCCTCTCTCACTCGGGGGGGAGGGTCAGTCTGTTCTATTCAGGACTTCAAGTGCTTGGATGAGGCCCACCCATATTAAGGAGGGCAATCTGCTTCACTCAGTCTCCCGATTTAAATGTTAATCTCATCCAGGGGCGCCTGGGTGGCACAGTCGGTTAAGCATCGGACCCTTGGTTTTGGCTCAGGTCATGATCTCAGGTCAGCCCTGGGTTGGACTCTGAGCTCAGTGCTGAGTCTGCTTAAAAGACTCCCTCTCCCTTGTCGACCCCTCCCCAACTCTCTCTCTCCCCCTTTAAAAAATAAATAAATAAATGTTAATCTCATCCAAAAACACCCTCACAGACACACCCAGAAAAATGTTTAGCCAAATCTCTGGGCAACCCATGGCCCAGTCAAGTTGACATATAAACGGAATCATGACAGTAGATGTTTAAGATTCATGTGTCAAATGAATCCTCCCACTTTTGCCCACAATCTGCTTCCTGCAGGTCTCCTGATCCTACAACACTCAGCTGTTAGGTCTGGCACCTCCTCCTGGAAGACTTCTTACCTGGCACACCACCAGTAGTTCCTTTAGTAATAATAAGGAACTAAAGTTCCTTTAGTAATAATAACAACGCTGGTGTGCCAGCGTGCCTGGCAGGTGGAGGCGTGATTAGGTCTGAATCTGAAGGGGCGGGGGTAAGAAGGACTTTACTGACCCACCATCCCTGCCACCATGTTCAATGGGAGACCTGTAGGTACCTCAAACAGCCCTCGTGTCCCCACATCACTCTAGGTTGGGCTTCAGCATCTGTTACCTGCATTACTGGGGGGATATTTACCTGCCCTCGGCCCCCTTCCAGCCAGCCTCCACATGGCAGCCACAATGCCTTGTCTAACGCCCCACTTAAAATCTTCCCACAGCTGGATGTGACAGGATATTGTGAATTATTATCAATTATTAATTTTCTTAGGTGGAACAACAATGTGTTGTGTGGGAGAATGTCCTCATTCTTGGGAGATGCAAGTGGAAGGAAGTGTTTAGAGGTGATGTGTCATCATGTCTGCAACTTACTTTCACATGGTTCCACAAAAGGCAACACAAAAAGAGAAAAGATAGGGTGAGGAAGATAAAGCAGATGTGGTGAAATGTTCAGATTGTGTTTAGATGGCAGGAATAAGGGTGGACATTGTGCTGCTATTTCAACTCTCTCTCCTGGATTAATTCAACACCCTTCTGACATGTCTCTTCTTCAGTCCCTCCCTAGGTTCAGCCAGAATGAGCAACGAGAAACAAAAATCTCATCTTTGAGTCCCTTGCTTGATATCCTTTAAGGGCACACATAGAACAAACTCTAAGCTCATCAGTATGTGTGCATATGGTGGTGGTGGTAGGTGTGTCTATGTGTGTGTGTATGGGCGGGGGTGGGGGGGGGTGTCAAGGCTTTCCCCAGGCTTTCCCCAGTCAACTGCCAATCTCTATCCCATTTGCAACCAAATTCCCCATTCCCTCCACCCTCTTCCCGGCTCGGCCTCCTCTGCGGCTTTGTTAGGCACACAGCGCCTGGCACGCAGTGGTCCCTCAAAAGAAGGGTGTCACATCGAACCCTTCCTCTCTCCAACACCTTCCAGTCAACTCTCCCGCACCCTGAAGACTGAGTGGAGCAGTGAAAGTGCACGGGCCCCAGATCATGGCAAGACTGAGGTGAGGACTGATTAAGGCAGCACGCATGACTGCCTGGCTCATGGCGGCAGCTCACGCAATAGGAGGCCCTTCTTTGGCCCTGGAAAAGCAGCAAAAGGGAAAACAGTATGTTATGATACTTTTCGATGCTTCTATCGGAGACAAAAATGGGCTGCCGAAGGGAGCTGCTCGGGTAAACCGACACTGGGAGAGGTTGTGGATTTCACTGATTTAGTGACCTCTGCCGACATCAGAGAGAAAAAAAAATGTATCTTTTTTTCTTTGAAATCAAACTAAAGAGCAGGTGAAATTTATTTAGCTTTTTCCCAAATCAGAACTGAGCTCTGGTTATTCATGCCCTAGCCTCTGATGAATTAGAAAGTTATAAAAATACCTAAGGTGGCATGGCTTGACTCATGGTAGGTGCTCGGTCAGAGGTGTTAACTGAATGAGCAGAAAAGCCATCCAAAGTAGGGAGTCTTTCAAAACCAGAGCGCCGAAGGTGACCTTTTCCCATCCAGGGTAAAAGAAATCTCTTCTCCACATCCCTGGTAGGGAGTCCTTAAGCTTTTCTCCCTTAACATGCTCCCGCGTGGCGGGGAGCTCACGACCTCCCAAGTCTGAGCTCTCCACTTCATTGAGCCAGAGCTGTCACAGATTGCCTTTGCTTCTGAGCTAAAATCTGCCCTGTAAACTTCACTCATGGATCTGAGCTCTGCCCTCCGGGGCTCAAGTCTCCCTACCCGACCCCCAAGGCCAGTCTGTCATTGTTCGGCCAGGGACCCCAGCCCCGCAGTTATTCTCTTCCAAGATCCCCACCCTGAAGGTGCTATCCTCTCCTAGAGCCTCCCCGTCCCACTCACGCTCCTCGGGACACACACATCCTTATTATGGTTTCACTCTTAGATTTTTGTCCAGTGGGAAAGCCACAGTGCTCCTGGGTCCTGACCAGCTCCATGGGTCCTGGAGCTCAGGTGGCAATGTCCCCTCCTTTACCAGGCAGTTCAAGGAGGGCCGCTCAGACTGCATTCTCTGCTTGGGCCCCCATGTGACCCTCGCATTCAGCTCAGAGGAAACTTTTTTCCATGAACTCTTCTTAAATCTGTTTCTCATCTTGTATTTGATTAGTTTAGTCCAGAGTCACCATCTGCCACAATCTCTGGGGTACCTGGCCCTGTCTGTTATCCAACTCCGCTCAATTCAGCACAACAAAAGCACAGAAACAATCCCATCCGGGGCACAAAGGGGGTCCAAAGAGAGAGACATTAACCCCAGCGAGCTGTGTCAGTCACCCATCCAAAGCCATTCAGAGCATCTAGCACGTGTGTGGCTCTGGGCTCGGCCCTAGGACCAAATATGGATGGCCTGACATGTTACCGAGCTGTCCTACCTCGAGCTTTCTGCATGGCTGATGCCATGTCTCACGACCTACCATTCAGGGAGTGATCAGTATGTGCCAGGAAGGTGTTGTAAGCTTCACATGTGTTACTTCATGTACCCTCACAACAATCTTACGGGGTACGTATCATTAGCCCATTCTATAGATGACAAAACTGGGGCTCTGAGAGGGCAAGAAACTTGCCAGAGACCACCCAACTATTAGATGGTAAGGCCAGGAATCAAACCAAGGACTGTTGCCCCGTGCCCCTACCTGCTTCTAACACTACCTGCTAAGTCCGTATCCAAGCCATCCACAGAATGCTGCCCGGATCAGGGCTAAGGACCCCGCAGAGAACTCTCCTGGGGCTCATTCAGGACCAGGTCCGCATTCATGAAAGCACTTGACTGTGCTATTATCCCATACTTATTTTTCAACCTTCTCCATAAAACTTTTCTCCATGCTTTTCTGAAACCCAAGGACATCATCTATAGCTTCCTGCTGCATAAAGATGAAAAAAAAAAAAAAGTCACAAGGCTGATGTCAATTACACAGACAAAGAAAAGGAGGCAGCTAAGGAAATACTAAAAAAGCTCTTAGAAAACCCAAAAGGAAATATAACAGAATAAAGGAAAAGAGTGAGAATAAAGCCACAAAGGGAATTTCCTGGGAGCCAAGGGATATCACTGGTACAGATGCTGAGAAATAGGCGTACAGCCCCATTTAACCCCCTTGGCTCTTTCCCTACCCTGTGCCCTGACATAGGGCACCTAAAAATAAGTGGGAAAAAGTCATATATTTAAAAAAAGAAAGAATGGAACTAGAGAACATGACCAGAAATTATGCCCTATTAAACACTGATACAAGGCTAAATTAAGCCTGCGCAGGCCATTGTTTAAATATGCAATTATTTCTCTGGATGGGGAAAGTCGCAATATAGAAGCAGAGTGGTTCTGCTCCCCCAGCTCTGGGGCTCCAGCTTGCACACGCACGTTCTCCCAAGCTACAAGCGGGGCAGCAGTCCATGCTCCTTCAGTCCCTTTCCTTCATGGTCAAGGCTCTCAAGACCCAGACTCCCCATTCCTCTCACCCTCCCTGTCCTCAGTCCCCTCCCCGCCCCCCATGCACCTGGGCAGTACTTGGGCTCCCAGCTTTGTAACAATGCCTTGCTCGGACTATCCGAATATGGCTCTCTCCAGTCCGACCCAAGGATACTTCCTAAAAAACACACCATGTCACTCCCCCTTCTCCAGAACCTCTGTGGAGTGTTCTTTATCCCTCTCAAATCTGCTTCCAACTTCTCTCGTTGAACTCATCTCCTGCTGTCTACACTCCCTGCATTCTAGCCACATACTGAACTTAGAGGCTAAGTTCATGGACTTTGGGATCAGGCAGTCTACGTTCAAATCCTGGCTCCATCATTGGCCGGCTGTGGGACGTGGGCAAGTTTCTCAATTTCCACCTCAGAGTCAGCTGCACATCTGTCAATGGGGCAACTAATAGTATCTCCTGCACAGAATCGTTGTGAGGATTAAATAATGCTCCTAATCCACTTAGCACGGTGCCCGGCACATATGAGGCACTTGGGAACTATTGTTAATCGTGTCTCTGAAACGCGCTGCGCTCTTCAACGCCTCTCTTCCCCCTACGCTGGATTCTTCGCCTGCCTCAAGAATTCCTCTTGATCCTTAGATTTAGCTCCCACGTCACCTCCTCAAGGCTCACACCCCACGCTGCCCATACTCCTCTAATAAGGTCTCACATTGTAATCCTTTCTATAAATGTGTGTTGATTGACCTCCATTTACGAGAGAGGACACTAAAGCCAGGACAGTGGCTGTCCTGGAATCACAAAGCCAGCAGGTGGCAGCGCCAGGTCTCAAACCCTGAATCCCTGGCTCTGGGTCCTCAGCTCTTTCTCCCACACCTGCTGTCTCTCTCAGAGGCCCAAGGAGCTACTCTGAACATCCCCTGTGTCAGCTCAACCACCCTGAGCCAGTTTACCAGTTGCAAGTGAACCTGGTGAGCTAGCCCAGTCAAAGCAAACTGGAAAAATCAGACAAAAGGCTAACATGCTGGTCTCAGAGCTGAGCAACAAGCATCGTGAATTGAGTCATTGTGACGTTAGACTGCTTTGTGCCAATGGCCTCCCACACACAGGCCACAACACACCACTGTGGACTGAGGGCGAAAGAAGGGAACCATTATACATCTGCCAGGTGTCAGCCACGGGGCTGGGTACTTCACAGGGGCTACTTCATCTACAACCCTATTACTCCCATTTTACAGAGGATGAGAACTGAGGCTCCAGGTCACACAGAACTAGGTGAGAGCGTAGCTAGGCTTTGGATCCAGGTCTCTACCCTCCCCACAAGCTCTTTCTACACATATGCAGGGCTCATCTCAAAAGGACCCTTGAGTTGAAAGCTCTGGATTTATCCTTCTCTCATGCTCTCCCTCCCTCCATTACCCAACTACTCTTCCAGAAACCCACATTGCTCTGCCCCAGAGGAATCCAGGTCTCATTAAGAGGACTTCCCTGACCACTCTGCAGTCCCTTCCATCTTTCTTCATGGCACTCTTCACCACCTGACATACATTTGTTTGTATTCCCCCACTGGAATGTAAACTCCATACAGCAGGGAGTTTATTTTGTTCATGGCTGTGTCTCTAGCATAGTATGGCGGTGCCTGATACATGGTAGGCATGTGTGCCCATGTATTGAAATAGTCACTGAGCACCAACAAGGTGCCAGGTACTGGGGTTACAGAAACAAACAGAAGCCCCTGATCGCGTGTATCTTACATATTAACATAAAATTAAAACTAATTATTCAGTTATAACTAATTGCTACAAAGTGGAATTCAGGTCCCTGAGAGACCGGCTCATGGGGCCCCTCACCCAGTCAAGGGTCAGAGGTTTCTTGAGAAAAGGACATTAAATCTGAGGTCTGAAGGTGGAGTAGGATTTGGTGAAGGGGCGGTGAAGGTAGAGGCAGCTTGCATGAAGGCCTAAGGGAGGAAGGGACTGCCAATCCCACAGGAGCCCAGAGGGGGAGCAAACAGGATGCTGGCCAGGAAGGCTGGGTCAGATCCAGAAGGGCCTTGGAAAGAGGTGAAGGGTTAAGATTAGTCCTAAGGTCCATCAGCTGATGAATGGATAAATAAAACATGGTACATTTATACAATGGAATATTATTTTGTAATAAAAAGAAATGAAGTACTGATACAGGGTACAAAATGGGTAAACCTTGAAAACATTACTCTAAGTGAAAGAAGCCAGTCACAAAAGACCAAATATTGTATGATTCCATTTATAGGAAATGTGCAGAATGGGCAAATCCATAGAGACAGCAAGTAGATTAGGGGTTGCCCAGGGCGGGGAGATTGAGAGTGACAGCTAAAGGAGAGGCTTCTTTTGGGGACAATGAATATGTTCTAAAATTGATTATGAGTATGGATGCACAACTCTGAATATACTAAAAGACATTCGACGGTGCACTTTACATGAGTGAATTGTAAGCTATATAAAAAAATAAAACAGTCCTGGGGACTAAGGGGTTTCGAACTCAGCGTGACTTGCTGTGTTATGCAGAAGCATCAAAACGTGAAGGTTACTCCAGGCAAGCGCGCGCTCGGGGCAGATGGACGGTGGAGGGGCCCCGTCTGCTTTTATAAATGGCCCAGCCGAGGCTGAGCGCGGAGGTGTGTGCCAGACAGTGGGCATTTCGCAGAGGCGTCTGGAGTCCCCTGGCTCCCCGCGGCCCTCCCCGCGTCCTGGGGCCTGCTCCGCTCCCCCGCGTCGCCGGGACACCGGGCCCTCCGAGGCCGCGAAAGCCGACGGGGAAGGGAAGGGGGCGGCACGGGGCCCCCCTGGGTCTTCCACCCGCCGCGCAAGGCCGAGGACGCCCGAGGCCTCACCCCCCGAGCCCGCCCTGCCGCCCCCGGCGGCTCCGGTCCCCGCGCGCCCGCCCGCGTCTTCTCTCCCGCCCTCCGCCGGTGCCACGCCGCTCACCCGCCTCCACTGCGGAACGTCAACCCCGGACGCGGCGGACGCGGCAGCCACGAGTGCGCCTGCGCCCCGGGACTGGAGCGGCACCGCCCCCGCCAGTCGGCTGTTCGTCGAGCGCCCTCTGCCGGCCGCGTGCGGGGCTGGGGTCTGTTTATAGGGAAACTACAGGCGAGACCGGCTGGGTGCCCCTGGCCTGACCCGACCCCACCCAGATGAAAAAGAAGGCTGTCCCACTAACAGCCTTCTCTACCTTAAACACCCACTCTTCCTTCTGGCTGTTGCTGCCTCGGATATAAGCCCTGAAGGCAGGCTCTCCCCCGTGTTTCTGAATATGGATCGCTGCTAAAACATTAGGGGTGTTCAAGATTGGTGAAAAGGCTTGCTGGAGGACTTCCCCTAAACCCCTCGTGTTGATGACAAGAATTGTATTTGTAAGGGAATCTGCGTTTTGAGTCATTTCATCAAATTACAGTCCCATAACACCTGTCAAAAGAATAAATATGACAGTAATAGGCATGCTTCCTTTCAGACCCATCTATAATTATAATTGAGGAAAAGAATACAGAATTTAAACTCAGAGCTACTGCCAGTATCATTCTTTGAAAATGAAATAATGCTGTTTTATTAAATAGGCTCTCCCCGCTCTCTAATGTTTAAAGCTAAAGTGCTTCTCTGAATTGATTTAAATACAAGTTTTATATCCTGAAAGAAATAAAGATGAGTCTTTATCTTAAGACAAACCCCCTGTTCAATGATGCTGCTGATCTTCTCTCAGCTGTCTGAAAGAGAGTTGGGTTGTTAGTGGATAATATTGCTTCTGTTCACGTCTCGCTTCTCCAGGGCTTTTTAAACCCATTTGTAATGAAAAGGCTGATTTCCTTACACAGACTGACTCCATGTGTAGCTGATTTAACAGAACAACTTTTTTTCCTTTCTTTTCTTTTTTCTTTTTCTTTCTTCTTCTTCTTTGAAAGGAAAATATTGCTCCCTGGTAGCACCTGAGAATCTATTTTTCTTCTTTTAGACTAAGAGAAGCAGGGGATATTTCTTAACAGAAGTGGGTTTTTTTGTTTTTTTAGTTTAGGCTTTTCTCTCTTGTTTTTTGCTAACCCCCTTTGGAGTTTTTTCTCTCGTTTTTTTTTTGTTTTGTTTTGTTTTTTCTCTTCACCTAATATACTAGCCTTCACCTAACATATGAATCATGTGGGCGTTTCTCCCCTGAAATATTCTGGTAATTGCCTCAACCCTTCAATTTATTTTCAATATGTAGACTTGGACCAAGTACATCTGAAAGATATGATTGTACCCTCATAAATCAGCCCTCTTAGTTACACACACAGAGTCAAGGGCACATCATTAGTGAAGATCCAATCAATAAATCATTAAGCTTTTAAATTCCTTATTAGGAACAATCTGCAGTATCACCATCCATTGCTGTTTTCAGCCTTGGGATCACTTGATATTTTGAGGAAATTTCACAGTCCGTTCTTTGGCCCCATCTCCCTTTTGTTCCTAGATCGCTGTGTTCCTGCATCAGAAACATTGTTCTAATACCTAGATCTCATAAAATATTTAAGACGCAAGCTGTTCACTCTACCTCAGAAAGACACCACCTTCAGAATTACTTGTGCCTCTTCTGTCTTTATAAACACACATGATCTTACGGTTCACAAAAATTCCTTATAAGCATCCAAACAACAAGAAAAAAATAATCCAAAGCTGAATAGGCTTGGACAAAAATTTCCAATTTTTGTCTAAGTCATAATGGAAAACCTAGTTTTTCAAAAATAACTGGATTATAATACCTTCAACTTGACAGCAACCTTAGATTCTTGACAGCTTCTGTAGTAAAACTAAAGCATTCTTACCAGGCCAAACTCACTAAAATGACACTGGACCCCCTAATCTAATGAAAATCCAACCATTCTTACTGTGTCATTTTCTTTTACATTGAAATTTTAGCAGATGAACGTCCTCATGTCAGACAGTGCAGGATATCTTACAGATAAATGGAATTGAAAGACTTACGTGAGAAATTTGTCACCCAAGAGTTGGCTGGCCAGGGGACATGTTCTCACAGGGGAGTTTATCGACTTTCCCAAGAAATACATTGCCATATTCTCTTGATTTCTGACATTATGTCATTTAACCTGACAACTGCTGATGTGTAACCAATATTTGTAGGAAAAGATACAAGTCGTGATGCTTCTTCCAGTTTAAACCTGTTTTTAGATTTCAAAGAGAAATGATACATTTGCATCCTCTGGTTAAATCAGGTTATTGTCTCAAAGGTTGACCATGTAAATAATTCAAATTAATTCATCACTGTACAATAGATTTAATAAGCATAATAAACACTATGAAGAAAACACTTAGGACCCTCGGTCTGCCCTTGCTCTCACTCCCATTATCTCAGATTTCCCTGTGAACAGAATGAGTGGTACGGTGTTGTTCCCTTCTATTGAAAATATGCAAAGTTGCTATTTACCAGTTTGCAATTTGCATGTCTCAAATCCTGCCAGAGCACAGGCTGAGGGGCACGGGGTGACTGTTGAATGTGCCAAAAGGGTACACCAGGGCAAAAATGGAAAACCCAAGGAACAGATCTTCTCCACCCCAGGCTGTTGGAAAACATAACCCTCACCAACTACTGAAGATTTGTCTTTAAGACAACAAAAATATTGGGTATAAAAGGTTATGTAAATTCTCGGACACCTAGTGTCTTTTTTTCTTTAGTTGCTGGGATGAAGAAGAGGATGAGAGGGGATTTCAAGATTTTTGTAAAAAGGAGTACAAGAGGGGCGCGTGAGTGGCTCAGTCAGTTGAGTGTCTGACTCTTGATTTCGGCTCAGGTCATGATCTCAGGGTGGTGAGATCAAGCCTCGTATGGAGCCAACATCGGGCTACGTGCTCAGTGGGGGAATCTGCTTGGGATTCTCCCTCTGCCTCTGCCCCTGCCCCGCTCACACTCTCTCTTTCTCTTTCTCAAATAAATAAATAAATCTTGAAAAGAAAAGAAAGAAAGAAAAAAGGAGTACAAGAGAGAAAAGAGAACAGTGGTGACTATAACATATACCAGGAGAGTAATTTACAGCCTGGGTTTTAGCCTTCCTGGACCTCTGTCCTGTGTTACTTTCTGCAGCTCCCTAAATCTAAACTTGCTGACTGGTGTATATCATTCAATATCTCCTCGTGTGTTCAGTAGTAATATATTCACAGTGGCCACACGTGAGAACACATTGATGATCAGATGTTTGTCATCTCTGCATATGAGTCTGAATATGAATAAGAGGGCCACAGATAAGAGTTAAATGCCCCAGTTAATAGAAATGGAGACTGTGAGATCTGATCAACTTTATTAAATAGGATTATTGGGGAAGAGGAGAGGCAGGGAGGTGTAGAGGAAAAGTGGGAGAGAGAAGAAGAGAGAAAAACAGGACAGTGGATAATGAGAAAAGGTAGGAGGGAGTTATCATTTTGGTGCTGTCCCAAAGAGAAAGGCCTCATAAAGTTAAGTGGGGCATCGTGAATTAAGGAAAACCATTATTCATTTTGGCCGGGCAATAGGGTATTCTGGTCAATCAAATATGTAGTTAATAGATACCTTCCATTTCAGCAAACATTTGTTGAAACTCCATACGTGCAAAGCCCTGGGTCCCTGCAGAGGCCTCTGGACCCCTCTCTCCCGCTCCCCTTCTCCTTTCCTTCTCTATTTCTTGTTTGGGGGCAGATCCCATCTCATCACCGGCCTGCCTCAGCCCTCTCAATGGCCTTGCAGCATTCTCTGCATAGAGGTGCCAGACTCCTTACCTGCAGGATCTATCCTCTTGGGCTTCACTCCATGGCCCCGGTCCCCTGCTGTGGACTTTCTGACCCTCAAATGCACCATGTTCCTTTCTGCTCTGCTTTTAGATCCCAAGTCACAGGTCTCTTTCTCAGCTTCCCTGATGCGCCTACTCCCATTTGACACTGGGGCAGATAACCTTTCCCCTCCCCCCGCCCACGAAGAGTAGCCTGTACCTTGCCCCACGGCATGTGTCACAGTTTATAATGGTAGATACCTTACTTTGGAATCCCCCAGAAGAAGACTTGGAAGCTGTTAGTGAGGGCTGCGGAAATGGCACCGAGCTGATATATTTTACTTTCAATTTATGGTCTAGACTCCAAGGCATTCTGGATGCTGCCTGGGAAGAGAAATGAGAGTCTCTCCGAACTCCCACCCTCGCTCTCAACGGATGACCTCACTGAAAAGTTAGACACCGTCAATGGAGGGCTTCCTCCTCTTCTCACCCCCTCTTCTTTCCTGGGGAGTTGCCTTTGAAAACCCAATCCCTCTGCTGGTTCTCTGGACTCTCTCCCCTCTGCCTTCCTAAAATCTTTGCTTCTACAGTTATCACTTCTCTCCTGCTCCATTAATTTCCTTTTCTTCACCTGTTCATTCTAAGCAACATACCGATGTGGTCTAAGGGCTTTGCTACTGAAGATG
The DNA here is from genome assembly GCF_002201575.2 of Neomonachus schauinslandi. Classification (NCBI taxonomy): domain Eukaryota; kingdom Metazoa; phylum Chordata; class Mammalia; order Carnivora; family Phocidae; genus Neomonachus; species Neomonachus schauinslandi. The sequence continues at coordinate 18,275,136 of NC_058417.1, read as the reverse complement.
TGATTCATGGAGCAGGAGCACTGGCCTCATTTGGGAGATTGTTAGAAAGGCAGATTCTGGGGCGCCTAGGTGGCTCAGTTGGTTGAGCGTCTGCCTTTGGCTCAGGTCATGATCCCAGGGTCCTGGGATCAAGCCCTGTGTCAGGTGTCCTGGCTCGTTTCCTCTCTCTCTCTCTCTCATGATCCCGGGGTCCTGGGATCAAGCCCTATGTCAGGTGTCCTGGCTCGTTTCCTCTCTCTCTCTCTCTCATGCGCACGCTCTCACTCTCTCAAATAAATAAATTTAAAAATCTTTGGAAAAAAAAGGCAGAATCTTCCACCCTAGAGCATTAACAAGATCCCCAATATATGGTTCCTAGGCATATTAAAATTTGAAAAGCATTGGGCTATTTCTCCACTCTCCATTATAGCCAAACTTTTATCAATCCATTCAACAAATGTGTATAGAACATCTTCAAGGTACCAACTGGACTTTCAGGTTCTAGAGATACAGGAAAAAAAAACAAAAACAAAACCCCACACTAGAATCATGTATGTGTGATGTCCTAGGGGCAGAGAACAACAAAGAAAGCAAGAAGATATGATCAGATCATAAGTAAATGTTTTGCAGAGAAATAAAATATGGTCACGTGATAGTCACCAGATGGCTACTTTAGGTCACTCCAAAGAGGCGACACTTAGACTGAAATCGAAATGACAAAAAGCCATCATTAGAATTGTCTACATAGGCTGTCTTATCTCTTCACTTGTTCACCCATTCATCCTTCTGGAGGTACCGTTGGTTCCCACCTTCATGCCACCGAAACTGCTCTTCGTGGAGTTTTGGATGGCTTCCATATTGTCAGAAGCAACGGCTCCTTCTCTGTCCTTAGCCTCCTCTACTTCTCCAGCAGCCTTTGGGTCCTCTGACCACACCCTTCTTCTTGAAGCATTGTTAAAATTAAGTTAGTCCCCTACGTAACCTTTTCCTTCCCATATATTGTTCAATGTAGCTATTGTTAGGGGAAAAAAATGAAAGACTTTTATGAGGAAGAGAAGAGAGGGTGGAGAAGAGAAGGGGAAGGAGATAAAAGAGATCCTTTTTTATTCCAGCATAAGCGTGGAATTCCAAATCAGAAAAAACATTTTTTTATTTTATGTTTCTAAAACCCCTTGTTATGTCAGGTGTATCTGGAAAGTGAGATAGATAGCTGCTTTGATCCAGCTCACAAAGGAAAAAGCTGGTTCAACATGCCTACCAGAGCTGCCTCCCTGAGCCCCAAGTTAGGTCTCAAGGAATCTGGGCGGGAAGGAGAGTTGGCAGGGGCTCTGGGGTTTCCCGCAAGACCACCAGTCTAAACTCCAGGCTAGCCCCACATCAGGCTCCCTGCTCAGCAGGAAGCCTGCTTCTCCCTCTCCCACTCCCCCTGCTTGTGTTCCCTCTCTCGCTGTGTCTCTCTCTGTCAAATAAATAAAATCTTTAAAAAATAAATAAATAAAAAATAAACTCCAGGCTAGTCCTGGAGGACAGGCTAGTCCTTAGAGGGGCTTTGGGGGCGGGCAAAAGTTGGGGAGGAGGAAAATCACTTGCTGGAAACTTTATAACCTCACGCAGGAGATGGATGGAAGTTATTATTAGCTGCTGATGTATAGAGAGACCTCATGAAGCACAGGGAAGGTAGCTGAGGGATGTGCGTTCATAAAAGCAAAGGGCAGTCTGTGTTCCACGTTTTCCACACACGTATGGTCAAAACGCTTGACCCAAGTATTTATTTTTTTATTACTAAATACTGTCAAGCCCATGGGGAGCTCATAGCCCTCATGAAGCCCTAGTGCTGGATGCTGAAGCTTGGTCCTGGCCCCCGACAGTGCAGATAACACGCTGCTAACGTCCACATGCACCATCAGAATCACCTGCCGCCCTGACATCCAGCGGATCCAGGCTCATCAGTGCTCGGCTCTCTGCTTACAGGCATAGGGCCAAAGCTAAAGAAAAGCTCTACAGGTTAGAAGATAGTTGTAGCTTCACATCCCTGCCCCACCCCCAACAGCAGGGGACAGTAGTACAATCAAAGGAAGAGTATTTTGTGACACATAGAGATGATACGATATTCATATTTCAGTGTCCACAAGTAGAGTTTTATTGGAACCGCCCTTTTGTTTACTTGTCTGCGGATGCTTTGGGCTACAATGGCAGAGTTGAGTTAGATGGGAGGGAGACCGCATGTCCCCCAAAGCCTATAATATTTACTCGCTGGCCCTTAAAAAAAAAAAAAAAAATTGTCAGTCCCCTGTCTACAGAAAGCAGTGTGGATTCTAGGTTTTGCATGGTGGAGCCCTGTCCTCCCTGCACAGCATTATCTGCGGGGCTTTCCTTCGTATTCTTCCTGGAATGGCTATAGTAAACATCTTGTTCTTCATTTAAATTTCATGCTATCCCACCTCTGTGTTTTCTTCCTGCTGTTCCCCTTGTCTGGAAACCACACCCGATACTCTCAATTTGCTTTTATGCCAATTTTTCCCAACCTTCAAGCGGGCCTTCCTGAATCTCTCAACTATAATTTATTTCTCCACCCTCTTTTGGCCATAATTCTTTCTGTACTGTCTCATGACACACCAGTTTCCTACTTTGCATTATAATTATTTATGCACATGTTTTATTCCCCCTCTAGACTATAAACTCCTTGAAGAATGCATTGGCTCATTACAAAATTAGCATTCTGAGAACCCTTATTTGCATCACACATAAGATCTCTTGTCTTCAGCAAAAAGAAGTATACTTATGACACATATAATTGGCACTTATCACACAAATCAATGATAATGGGGAACAAGGGCAAGACGGTTAATTAAAACCCACAGCAAATTCCTCCAAAATTCATTTTTGCCCTACCATTTTCCCAACGTAATATGCACAGGTTTGGACGAAATGCCCTTTCCACATACTTTGTTGATGTGTAACTGTGTTGGCCACCAGGCAGTTGGTGGGAGCAAAAAGATCAGAAGTGAATAATAATCCACCAGCTGAAATCATCAGGCCTCCAGTAATGGAAAGCTTTCGGGGCATCTTTCCAGGGGAGGTTATGAGCCTCTGAACTTTCCACCCCGAGGGCTCCATAAAGATTTGAATTTGTGTGTATGACATTTGGAACTTAGACATGGAACAATAATCTTTTAGTATGGCCTGGGTGCTCAAAAGAATAGACAGATTTAAAGTAAAAAAATAAGTAAATAAAACAATCAGTTTCCCCGCACATATGCTTGATTAGGCAGGCCAAATATTCTTTTGCAAACATTAATTCAACAAGAAATGATAAGGCAATAAAATGAATATGAAGAGTAACCCTGCTTGCCAAAGCAACATACGCGTTTGGGCTGATTCTCTGCAGCCATGACTAGTGTACACAAATATTGTGTTAAACCTCTCCTCCTAATAGCCTCATTTCTCACATGCTCTTCAGAGGGAAAAATGTGATGCTAATTTAAGATGACTTATCCTGCTAAGCACATAAATAAAAAATAGTTCAGAATCCAGAACATGACAGAACTCCCCTTTCATGTCTAATTAAGTACTTTTAATTGGCAATTCAATTGGCAGACTGTATATTTTGCGCTGGAAAGTGGAAGGCAGAATAGACCCCTAGTAAGATACAAAAGAGATGTGGGCCATGGACAATTGCTTTACCGTATGTGATGCAGCGAAGTTATGTTAGGCATGGAAAAAAAGGCAGCTATCCGTACATCTGGGAAGGAATTAGCAGCGAACAGGGCAAATGCTAGAGGATCTGATCGTGATTATAAAATGTCATTTAGGAAGATATTTACATTGTTAATTAAGCAATGAAGCTGATAACCACTACTCTGTAAATTGTGCTAATTACCCCCGTGCCCTGGAAGTTTCTCTAATCAGCCAGATCAATAGGTTCCTGGTTTATGCTAATAATGCAGCATCATCCTCCTTCTGAAGTGCTTTGCTTACAGCATTCTGAACCCAGTACAGCTCCCGCCCACTGTCCTGTGCTAGAGGCAGCCAGCATTCATCTGTCGGCCCACATCACAGCGGCGAAGCTGATGCCCGCTCGCCCCCCAAGGCCCACAGCGAGAAAACAAGAATCCTGCCAGGCACTGCGTCTCCATCCATTGTTCAGGGGAGGGGTCTGAGCCTTGTGTTTCATGAGATTTGTGTGTGGCCACAGCCCCATTTTCTTCCAATAATTAGAAAGATCCCATAGTCCTGAGGGATAAGGGCCACGAAGGAAGACCTAGATTCCAGGGTCCACTCTGCCACTGACTTGCCACCATGACCCTGAAGCGGGACAGGCCAGTTGTTTCGATGAGCATGTGTGCGGACCGGGAGGGTCAATTCAGTTCAACTACCGGGTGGACTTCCAGGGGTTTTTGTCTGTTTCGTTTATCGCTGAATCGAGTGGTTGTTAGTATGAACAGACTGGGCTTTTGAGCCAGAAGAACCTTTGCTGTCAGCTTCTCCAGGGCTCCAGCATGACACGAAGAGGTCTGAAATATGTAACACAGGCCAAGACAGTGTCATGCCTAGTGCTCTCCTGGGTTCGCCTGGCTCTCGGTCATCCAAGGAATGGGGAGCGTGTGCATGAAGGAGACCCAGAGAGAACTGATTTACCTCATTGCAATTTACTCTTTCTATCTCTTTCCTCCATCAAACCTCAAACAAAAAAAAATCACCAGCCGGTAGCCAAGTGTCCTGGGTTGACGCTTTCTCTCTCATTCCTTGGTAGGTGTCGCCATGAACAGTCAAAATCCCACCTGGAGGGTAACAGCGGAGAGAAGAGAATTAGCCAAGGGCTCGGGTAACTCATGGATTGATCGTCAACCCCCAGGTAACTGTAAGCCGACTACCCGGGAGCTGTAAGCGGCAGCCAAGAGAGAGCTTGGAGAGGGAGAGCCAAGGTGAAGAGGGGTGCAGCAGCACAATTAGGGTTGGAAACAGCTGGGATCCATTTCTTCACTTGAGAAATAGAACTCCTTCTGTGCACCTCTGCATGGGGCTCCTGAGCTTTCATCGCCAGCTCCCCAGCCCCCGCGGGCGGAGCCTCGGAGTTCAAGGCCAGCTCCTGTGCTGGGCTTTGGGATGGAGCCAGTTTGTTGAGTTGTCTCAGTGCTTTGATGTGTAAACTAATCATCCGTCATTGTGCCCTAATTAAACCTAAGTGGTGCAATGGATTTGCTGTCATAGAGGCCAGGGCCCTTCCTGGGTTGGGGGAGGGAAGGGCAGCATCCGCTGAAAGCAGCCCAGCCCCAGGAGAGCCAGAGCAAGGAAATGCCAGATATGAATATGAAAGAACTGGAAAGCCTGTCCTGGTCCAGGAGGGCTGGAGAAAATGTGACAAACCAGAAATCAGGGCGGATCTATGCGTTTCTGATTTCCTGGGTTATGTTGCCCTCGGTGTGAGTGTCTAGACATAACAAGCTCAGGTCAAGCGGGTAATCACAAGGTGACCTTACTGTTTGCCATGGTAACAGACCTCGCGGGGCCAGCTGGACCTGGCATCGTCAAAATGTAACCCAGTTTCATAAGGCGTAGGAGCAATTTCCACCTCTACACGGAAACCAGATGACCAAAATGTAGAGGGAGGGCAGTTTCAGGACCCCTTAGAAAATGCTGATCTTCGTGACTGTTTTCCTTTTCCCTCCAAATATTTGCGTTCTAACTCAAAAGATGTGCTTCTAAAATTATGAAGGGGAGAGTGGGTCCTCCTTAGGAAGGAGAGCCAGAGGCGAAGGAGAGAAGATGGTGGTGATACAGTTGACATTGTGACATGTGTCCTGGGAGTAAAGCCACCTAGACTCAGATCCGACTCTCCCTGGCTCAAGTGCATCACCAGAGAGGGCAGGCAAGAGGAGGTTTATGTCCCTCTCTGCTCCACCATTTTGTGAGTCCTCAACGTGGATAATGCTGATTTGTGCCCTTAGCTCAATGCAATTGATAAATCCCACTCCACAGAGAGTAGGTAATGGCATAATGAAAAAGGTCTTCTCTCCTTCACCCATGTATTCATTCAGCACTATTGATTGACTATCTAGGTACAAAGCATGCTTTAAGATCAAGGGTGTGCAAGATACAGATTAAAGAACTCATGCCCTCAGAGGACAGATAAGATGACCACACATTGGACAATTGCAAGTAATTCAATAGTCAATGTACCTTGGAAAGAAAAAAAAAATAGGTCAAGCATATCATATGGAACTATCTGGACACCTACGACAGGGCAGGGTAGGAAAAGAAAGAAGCAGACTCTGCCACCAATCCCTGCCCTCCCCAAGCCCCACATCTGCTCTCTCCTTCTCTGGTCATAGAAATGGGGTCTTTGGTGGTTGCCCAGACCACCTTGTAGCCAGCTCTGGCCCCACGACTAGGTCCCAAGAATGGGACCTGAATGGATGTGATGTGTTCTCTTTTCAGGTTGCATCTTTAAAAAGAAAGCAGCCTGTCTTCCCTTCCCTCTTCACCCCTTCCTGCGGGCTAGAATGAAGATGTGGTAGTGAGCCACCTTCAACTCTGCAAATGAAAGGTGTGTACGGGGGCGGGGGGGGGGAGGGGAGTGGAGAGAGAGGAACAGAGCTACTGGCTAGCAGGATCCTGGACTGCCTACCTTGCAAAGGCTCTGCAGCACTTTGGACCCTTCTACTCTTATTCCTCCATAGAAGCAATACACTATGTTATTGAAATCACTGATATAGGGACACCTGGATGGCTCGGCCGGTTGAGTGTCTGCCTTTGGCTCAGGTCATGATCCCGGGGTCCTGGGATTGAGCCCGGCGTTGGGCTCCTTGCTCAGCAGGGAGCCTGCTTTTCCCTCTGCCTGCCGCTCCCCCTGCTTGTGCTCGCTTTCTCTCTCTCTGACAAATAAATAAATAAAATCTTTTTTAAAAATCACTGATATATTAACCTTTGCTGTTTCAGGTATATCCCAACCAAAACAGAATGATACAAACCAAATAACAAGGAGGTGCCGAGGAGAGGAAAACCATCATGAAAAGTATTCAGTTAGTCCAGAAATCTTTTTTTTCAAGTACCCATTATGTGCCAGGCACTGTCTTGTCTCTGGGGATTCACGGGTGCATGAAGCCAAGTCCCTGACCTCAAGAAGGAAACATGCCAAACAATCATTTAATGTAGCAATAGCAGTGATAGAAATAATCACGGGGTGTCAAGACGGAGTGGGAAGTGGACACCTATTTCGGCCTAAAGGAGTCTCGCATTCCTTAACCTGGGCCTGGAAAAACCAGGTTGGATTTTAGTGGTGGAAAGAGCAGAGGAAAACCTGCTAGCAAGAGGCTGCCTCCTTGCCTGGCTTGTGTCGGTCCCCACAGGAACGGCTGCCTGGGAGGTTCACCTCTCTCTCCAGGTTCTAACATTCTCACATGCGTGGTTTCAAGCCCTACCTTCTCTGGAAGACTGCTGAGCCTCCCTCACCCTGACGCTGAAGGGCTATTTCCAATGACACTGCACCAAACTCCCCATGCAAGGCCACATGTCAAGAGTGCTTGCATGATGGACTTCTCTCCCCACTGAGATGAATCCTCCAGGGTTGGAATGATGTTTTCTGAAGTTCTGTGCATCCCACTCAGCACATGGCCCAGAGCCTGGAACCGGGAGCCCAGAGCAAGGTAAAAAGACCTTGGACTTTGGACTGAGGCTGACATGGGTTCAAGTTCCAACTGGCTGTGTGTGACCTTGAGCAAATTATTTATCCCTCTGGGCCTCACCTTCCTCATACATGAAAATAGGAAGAGCAGAACCTATTTGGAAGAATTGTTGTAGCTACTGAATAAGATAATGTTTGTAAAAGAACCTAACAGAGTGCCTGGCACAAAGATAATTTCTTCTCCTTTGTAAAATAAATATTTGTTGGAGAGCCTGGCTGGCTCAGTCAGTAGGGTGTGCGACTCTTGATCTTGGGATCGTGAGTTCAAGCCCCGCATTGGGCAGAGAGATTACTTAAAAATAAACAAAAAAGGGGCGCCTGGGTAGCTCTGTCGTTAAGCATCTGCCTTCGGCTTAGGTCATGATTCCAGGGTCTTGGGATCGAGCCCCACATGGGGCTCCCTGCTCGGTGGGAAGCCTGCTTCTCCCTCTCCCACTCCCCCTGCTTGTGTTCCCTCTCTCGCTGTGTTGCTCTCTGTCAAATAAATAAATAAAATCTTAAAAAAATAATAAAATAAAATAAAAAATAAACAAACAAATAAATGTTTGTCCAAAAATACCCTTAACTCTGCACATTATATTATTTATTAGAAACTACAATATAGGGGCACTTGGGTGGTTCAGTTGGTTGGGCGTCTGCCTTCAGCTCAGGTCATGATCCCGGGGTCCTGGCATGGAGCCCCGAGTTGGGCTCCCTGCTCAGTGGGGAGTCTGCTTCTCCCTCTCCCTCTCCCTGCCGCTCCCCCTGCTTGTGCTCACTCTCTCTCCCTCTATCTCTCTGACAAATAAATAAATAAAAAAAAACTGCAACAGGGGCGCCTGGGTGGCTCAGTCGTTAAGTGTCTGCCTTCAGCTCAGGTCATGATCCCGAAGTCCTGGGATCGAGCCCCGCATCGGGCTCCCTGCTCGGCGGGAAGCCTGCTTCTCCCTCTCTCACCCCCCCTGCTTGTGTTCCTTCTCTCACTGTGTCTCTCTCTATCAAATAAATAAAATCTTTAAAAACAAAAACAAAAACAAAAACAAAACTGCAACATGCAAGCAACTCTGCTTGTTCATATTGACGACATGCTGAGGAGTTTGGAAGATTCCCATAGCTAGAGCCTAGATTCAACTGGTTTAAGTGTTATGGTCGTTGCTGGTGCTAATTGGGGGAGGTGTGTGTTGAACGTGTGAGAGGCAGAGAAGGGGAGTTTGCTGGTGAGTCCTGGACCTCATTTACAAAGTTGGTTATTTATTAAGCCTTTAACACTTGCCAGATTGGACCTACAAAAGCAAAGATTGTTGTCAGCAACCCAAGCTCGGAGAACAGATCATCCATGTCCTGCGTGCCTCCTGGAGGCATTTCTCATGCAGAGAAAGGAGATAAAGCATAGTATTTGCAATTCCATGGCCTTGAGTTTTTGATCCCTCCCCAACACAGTTTCCACCCCCCAAAAAAACCCATCCCTGCCCTGTGTCAATAAATGGTACCAGCAACCCCCAGTTCCCAATGCCATGAACCCAGAAGTTGTCCTTGATTCTCCTTTCCCTAGTTCTGCATAGGTCCTTCAGGAAGTCCTGTCAATTCTCTCCCCAGCCTATCTCTTGAATCCACCTTCTTCTCTCCATTCCACCACCAAGCTGGTCCAAGCCACCGTTGTCTGTTGTTTGGAGCCTTGGTACTCAAACAATGATCTGGGAACTGGCAGCATTTGGCGTCATTCCATAGCTTGTTAGAAATGCAGTCTCAGGCCCTGACCTAACCCTAGGGAATCTGAGATCTGCACTTTAATAAGATCTCCAGGAGATTCGTTTGCAAGTTAGAGTTCAAGAAGCACCCCAAATCCTACAGGAGCCTAACTGGTCTCCCCCTCTTCCTGGCTACTTCTAATCCATTGGGCTGGGATCAGATCAGCTAATTCCCACACCTCTCCGTATAATTATTGCACTCCAGCCCTCCAAAAGGCACCGGACTGAGATGTCTTACAGATTCTTCTTTTCTGCAAGACAAAGACAAGATTTCTTGCTACCTCCCTGGGTTGCCGAGGGAAGCCATTTTAGGCTGTTTCATTAGGGGATGGGGGGACCCCCCTGAGGGTCTTGCCTTTATGAAGGGTTTCAGTTCTAAGTCCCCTTTACAAGTAGGTCCAAGCCTGTCCCTTTTCCCAGCGCAAGCATGAAAACTCCAGCTCATATTTGTATTCTGGAACTTTCCTCCAACCCCACTCCCACCTCCAACCAGCCAGAATCCACTTGGGATCATCCTGCTGTGTCTTTAACTCCCCCTCTAATTCTCTGACTCAAGATTATTTGGCTTTCTTTCTATCAAAGTCAGATACATAGTTCAGTTTAGTTTTGTTTAGCTTTTTTTTTTAATGAAGGCATTTCTATGTGTTTGTAGGGGGAAGGGGGAGGAGAGGGGTCTCGCCTATCCTATTTACTATTCCAGAATTAGAATTGTAAAGGGACATTACTGTGTAACTGCCTGCTATTCACTAGGCGTGTAGGCAAACAACAATTTACCCTGCTACCAGCCAGAGCCACCTTTTAAAAACTTAGATCAGATCCTGTTTAAAACAGATCAGTGGTTTCTCTTCATGTTTAGGAAAAGTCCAAAATCCTGAGTAGGCAGTCTGGTCCCTGCCTACTCAGCTCTTTAACCATTTATGCCCAGACACACAGCCATCCTTTCTGTAGCCCCCATGCAGAGGGCTTTCCAGCCTCAGGGCCTTTACACTGCCTCTGGCCTCTGCCTAGAAAGGTCTGCCCCTCCTTAGACTGCCAGTTCCTTCTGTCCTTCAGGTTCCAGCTCAGATGTCCCCTCCTGAGAGAAGGCTGTCCCCCCCTCCCCGCCGCCCCAGCCCACCATGCTCATGCTCAGGTGTCCTCCCAAGTGACTCTGAGGTAGCTGATCATCACAATCTATAATTACCTGTATATTTGCATGTTTACTTGTTTACTGTACATTGTCCTCTCTGGAATGTAATTCCATGAGGTCTCAGCTAATGTAGGCACCTCACAGGTGCTCATATTCGAGAAATGAAGTTGTGGAAAGAGTTATGGTTTATAGCTGTGTCATCCAGTATAATGGCCACTACCACATAGGGCTTCTGAACACTCAAAGAGTGGTTAGTCCAAACTGAGTTGTGTGCTCAATGCAAAATACACACTGGATTTCAAGGACTTAATATGAAAAAAAAATGTAAGGGGCACCTGGGTGACTCAGTCGGTTAAGCGTCTGTCTTCGGCTCAGGTGATGATCCCAGGGGACTAGGATTGAGCCCCCCCCCCCCCAGTTAAGTGTCTGACTCGGGCTCCCTGCTCAGCGAAGAGCCTGCTTCTCCCTCTCCTTCAGCCTGCCTCTCCCCCTGTTTATGCTCTCTCTCTGTCAAATACATAAATAAAATCTTAAAAAAAAAAAGAAAAGAAAAAAGAATGTAAAATACCTCAATAATAAATTTTCATATTTTTACCTGTTGAAATGATAATATTGGGGATTATTGTGTCAAATAAAATGTATTTTTAAAATTGATTTCACCTTCTTAAAAATAGAGGATTTTAAATGATGTATGAATCTCGTGATGTATTTCTATTGGATATTGCTGTCCTAAGAGTGAATGAAGTTTGTGGAACCCAAGTTGATGGCAGGCATCATTTGAACTCACACCTCATTTCTGTTTGCTCGAATAGTACTGGATGCCTCTGGGAAGCCCAGTGATTTGGGAAGCAATTCATTCAGCGCTGAGCGACATCTGAGCTCATTCCTGACTGTGTTGAGGGATGGGCCACCTCCATGGGGGGAAAAACAAACAGCCCCATCAGGCTTTGTTCTTAATGCTACTCCTAAGTGCTGACGACACCCCTGCTGGGTCCAGCCTCCTGGGAAACAGTGGGGAACTGATTGACAGCCATTAAGAAAATGGAATCAAACATCTCAGATCAGACATCAAGGCAGAATCTTTATCAAGCAAGCATCAGACCTTGTCGGCTCTCCAGCTAAGAAGAAGGCTTGCCTTGAGGAACTTCACTGCTTGTGATTGTGTGATAGTCTCCTATCCTATTTACTATTCCAGAATTAGAATTGTAAAGGGACATTACTGTGTAACTGCCTGCTATTCACTAGGCGTGTAGGCAAGTTAGCTAACCTCCGTGTCCCTCGGTTTTCTCACATGTAAAGGAGTAATAAGAATTGTGCCTACCTCACGGAGCCTCCCGGAGTGGTGAAGGTGGGGTGAATGCCGAGCAGCGCCCTTAGAACAGTGCCCAGTACACACTAAGTGTTTGATAGAGATTAGCTGCTGTCATCATGAGTGCTATTTATGTTAATATGAAAACTTATATAGGGGGGGCTGGGTGGTTCAGTTAAGTGTCTGACTCTTGGTTTTGGCTCAGGTCATGATCTCAGGGTCCTGGGATAGGGCCCGCGTTGGGCTCGGCGCTCAGTGCAGTAGCGTCTGCTTGTCCATCTCCCTCTGCTCATCCCCCTGTTCTCTCTCTCTCTCGAATAAGTAAATAAACAAAATCTTAAAAAAAAAAACAAAACAGAAAAGAAAACTTACATACAAAAACCTTTTCCTAAACCCCAGAATCTTAAGCTAAAGCTGAGAGACGTGCTCCTTATCACCCCCACAAGCCCAACCGCCATTTCTGGAGGCTGGTAATGAACCTGTCCTGAAATATTTTGCAAAAAGGGATCCAAGTTAAGACTCTTCTGCTGCTGTCATGGTCTTATATCATTTTGGCTGTCACACATGCATTTCCCTTCTTTTTTTTTTTTTTTTATTCATGAGAGACAGAGCGAGAGAGAAAGGCAGAGGGAGAAACAGGCTCCCAAGGAGCAGGGAGCCCGATGCGGGACTCGATCCCAGGACCCTGAGATCATGACCTGAGCCGAAGGCAGACGCTTAACCATCTGAGCCACCCAGGCGCCCCATGCATTTCCCTTCTTAATAGTACCCCAATTTTCTTTTGGGAAATAAAGCTCCCCTTGTTTTCTGTGGGTGGTAATTCCTAGCACCCGTCCCGGTATAAGGGCATGCCTCTCTCTGTGTCCAGGTACACACTAGGGCAAGCACGCTATCTAAGCTACTCCGCTGGACAGGTGTCCTCCTGAGCACTTTGCCCAAAGAAGGGGCCAGTTCCAGGTTAGTCTCTGCAGCTGCAGTGGACTCATCAGGCTGTCCCTGCGGTGAGACCATTGCTAGGGCTCTTGTGATCCAGCTCCATGGCCCTTTTTCCTCTGAGCTGCCCGCCTCAATGACCTTTCTGGGTAACTTGATGAAAGTCAGTTTCTGGGGGCGCCTGGGTGGCTCAGTCGTTAAGCGTCTGCCTTCAGCTCAGGTCATGATCCCAGGGTCCTGGGATCGAGCCCCTTATCGGGCTCCCTGCTTGGCGGGAAGCCTGCTTCTCCCTCTCCTACTCCCCCTGCTTGTGTTCCCTCTCTCGCTATCTTTCTCTCTGTCAAATAAATAAATAAAATCTTAAAAAAAAAAAGTCAGTTTCTGTTGCAACCCAAAGCCCCACTGACAAAACCCTTCTTCCTTCCTTTCCTCTCTCCCTGTTCCCCTCCCCAGTCTTTCCCCCTGATGCCACCAGAATAGAGAGCAGAGCAGATGGTCAGAGGAATTGTACTTCTATCAGTTCTTTCGTCAGAGTTCGGGGGTGAAGGAGTATTCCGAGCTCCGTCAACAGCCCGAAATCACAGGTCTTCTTGCCTGCAACTGAAGTGTTATGACTGGAGTGATAGCATCCTACGTGGGAAGTCAGCTTTGTAGTAAGAGAGACCCGGGTTCAGGTCTCAGGTGAGACCAGGTCTCAGCTGCCACTTCCTGGTCACATGACTCTGTGCAATTACATCATTTCTCTGATCATCAGTTTCCTTACATGTCTTTACACACACACTCACATCCACACACACTCACATCCACACACACTCACATGATTGTGAGGGCTGGTAAGGCTGGAAACTCGGGTAGGAGTTATTGTTGGATCCTGAGGCAGAATTTCCTCTCTGGAAAACCTCAGGTTTTGCTCTTCAAGCCTTCAACTGATTGGACTAGGCCCACACACATTATTGAGAGTAATCTCCTTCACTTAACTCACCTGATTGTAGCCATTAATGACACCAACAAAGCTCTCACAGCAACACCTAGATTAGTGTTTGAGAAAATAAATAGGTACTGGAGCCTAACCAAGTTGATACATAAGAACTATCATAGGGATCACAATACAACTTTGCATCCTTGAGGATGAAATAAAAAATGCACATAAAGTACATAGCACAGTGCCTAACATTTAGTAGGTACTTAATTAGATGGTAGACAATATTACAGGCAGGAAAGGATAGCGTCATTCATGCAATGTCCTGTACCCTGGGCTCTGTTCTAAACAATACAAATGTTAACTCTTAATTTAATCTCCAGCAACCCTAGGAGTTAAGTGATACTCTTTAAATGAGGAACTGGAGGTCCAGAGAGGCTAGGTAAATTGCCCAGGGCCATACAGCTAGAACATGGCAAACCTGGATGCGCGTAACTGTCCCTCTGAATCAGGCCGCCCCTGAGCCATCTCCCCAGGATGTATAACCCAATCAAACTCAAAATCCTGACATAAAGTGTGCCTTGCCTTGTCTTTTTAAGTAAAGCTTCACCCAATCCCACAAACATGGCCAGATTTAGCTGCCAATATGTTTTAGAATAATATTTTAGGGTAGAGTATCATACCCCGCCATCCTCCCAGTTTCACTGTCACCCCCTACCCACGATGATAAAAAGCCAACACCTTTCCATCTATGAAAACTTGGCAGCAGTCCCCACACACACGACGAATGGCTCCTTCTGCCCACTCCCATCAGGAGCCACACACAACAAATGAACTTTCCAAACAAAGAAATGTCAAGGCAGAAATAAAATCACTGGTTAATTGCGGTTTTTCTGGAATGGATGACTGTATAATATCCTAATCAAAAAGTTGGAACCACATTTGCATTTAGATAAAGGCTTATTAGAAAAAAGATGGCAGGGACGCCTGGGTGGCTCAGTCGGTTAAGCGTCTGCCTTTGGCTCAGGTCATGATCCCAGGGTCCTGGGATTGAGTCCTGCATCAGGCTCCCTGCTCCGCGGGGAGCCTGCTTCTCCCTCTGCCTCTGTCTCTCTCTCTCTCTGTCTCTCATGAATAAATAAATAAAATCTTAAAAAAAAAAAAAAAAGAGAAAAGATGGCAATAAAAGACAGCTCGAGACTATGGGTATTTCTCCCAAAGCCAGTCTCAACTGATACAGGCAGGCGGCCAGCAAGTGTCAACGTGCCAAATTTTGGTCAAGCCCAGGGCTCTAGGACTCCAGGAATGTCCCCTTGTGTCCACAAGTTCTTTCAGGGACCCCCAAATTCTACTTCCACTATGGCCATTAAGGGCCTTCAGGCAGCTCCCCTACCAATTTGCTGGAACCTTCTCTCATAGTAGGTGTTTCTTTGTGTTTCGAGACTGTGCTCTGAATTTATAAATTAATTTATATTAATATTAATTTGTATTACTATTCAGTAAGATTGAATGCCATGATAAAGATGTTTAAAATCAAGGGCCAAGGAATTTTATTTTTTTTTTTAAAGATTTTTAAAAATTTATTTGAGAAAGAGCAAGAGAGAGAGAGCACAGAGGGAGAGGGAGAAGCAGACTCCCCGCTGAGCAGGGAGCCCGATGCAGGACTCGATCCCAGGACGCTGAGATCATGACCCAAGCCCAAGGCAGATGCCCAACCGACTGAGCCACCGAGGTGCCCCACCAAGACATTCTTGTGAATGCTTTTATTTGGGCAGAAGACAATTCCATATGGCGGGTGTGGGATAGTAAATACATAAGCAAACATTCCTAGGTGTTACTTTCCTCTCAGAATAAGAAAGATATCACACAGACCATGGGCCGTGCTTGGGTGCAACTGTGAAATACAAATATCTCATCTTTGTCCAGCTTCACATTCTCTATCTCTCCTTGTTCCTCCCTGACGTCAAGCTCTGTCTCTTCTCCCCAGAACCTGGACTCGGGAGCCCCAGATCTCAATATTAGGATTTCTGATTGGGCAAAGAGCTCCTCTGGGTGAAATTCCAGAAGTTACTCTCCACTTCCAGACCAGGCAGTAGAGATTCAGATTCCAGGCTGCCATGATCCTGAGATCCTGAGAATTAATTTGGTGGAGTTTGAATGATACGGGTTACGCCCTGGGGTTTGGCTTCCCTCCTGTCTTTATCTGTCAATGTCAGTGTCAAATTAGGGAGAGAAATGAAATAGGACAAGCCAAGGGCAGCCTTTCTGGGAGTTATGCCAGGCTGGCAAGATAAGGCAGTGTGCCGGCAGGAGGTCACGACCAGGTCAGATGACAGAGAAAGAGGTGTGTGCGGGAAGAGAGATGGCGCTTTGAGTCCAGAGGACCGAGCTGAGGTCAGAGATCGGGGAGGTAAACTGGAGTCAGCATTCAGAAGTCCAAACTGGACAGGAAATGTGTGGTCTAAGCGTGAGCTCCAGGCCAGTCACAGAGAGAAATAATCACAATGTAACTATGTTTTCCAGGCCTGGGGATAGAGAAGAAATCGAGCACGTGAATAGTAAGGGAACAAATTTTTTTTTTAAGATTTTATTTATTTATTTGACAGAGAGAGAAAGAGCACAAGTAAGCAGAGCGGCAGGCAGAAGCAGGGAGCCCAATGCGGGGCTCCATCCCAGGACCCTGGGATCATGACCTGAGCCGAAGGCAGGTGCTTAACCGACTGAGCCACCCAGGTGCTCCAAGGGAACAGATTCCTCTCAAAAGAGGATGAGAAATCATCCCTGTCAGCTCCTTCAGCAGCACAAGGGCCCCTGCAAAGACATTCCTGTCCCACCTCCCAATCATTTCCAGGAGGCCAGGGGGATTCTCAAGTGGTGGCCTCTGAAATACGTGGTATGGCGACCGTGAGGCTCTCGTTTTCCCTCTCCAGCCTCTGTTCTGCAAGAGTCCTGGTGGAACCTCCACTGTCCTCCCAGCAGCAAGCACACGCTTCCACACCACCAGCCCTCACAGGCCAGGCAAGCTGTCCCCCAGCACGCTCCACGTGCCCGGGTTTCTGTGGGACCCTCAGGAGAATTACGTTCTGGTTTCCCACAGTGGTAGCTCAATTCATACATCTTTCTCTGACTCCTTTCCCTTCCCTGTCCCACTTCCCTGCATCTGTCCTGGCCTTTCTGGGACCCCTCCCAGGTAAACTTCTAGCACTAAATTACTTGACTCAGGCTGTGCTTCTGGGTGAACCCATGGGACGTCACCTCCCAGCCTATCTCCCTGCCCTGTCACTGTTGACTCTTCACGTAGCAACCTGAGTAGCCTCTGATAACAGCCATAGAGCAGATCACCTGCCTTGCTCAAAACTTCCCCATGGGCTCCCTGCTCAGCAGGGAGTCTGCTTCTCCCTCTCCCGCTCCCCCCCCCCTTGTGCTCTCTCTCTCTCTCAAATAAATAAATAAAATCTTAAAAAAAAACAAAACTTCCCAATGGCTTCGCCTTATGTCTAGAATGAAAAGGTAGAGACCAGCTAGGGAGCTGCAAATATTCTGTGCCTGGATCTGGGTGGTGGTAGCATGGGCATATACATATGTAAATAATGGATCAGTTTGCACATTTAAGATATGTATACAGATGAGATGTGTGTAAATTATGGACAATAGACTGAGGAGGAGACTGGAATTTTATAGAACCAACCCCGTTCCCACTTTAGGCCTAATGAATATCAGAGCTGCTGCGGATATTTTGGCAAAGAAGAAAAAGCTGAAGCTGAAAAAAGGCTCTCACAATTATTTATGAATTACAAAGGGAAAATGGTAACTTTATAGTAAAAACAAAGACAAAACCCACCAAAGTTAATATCACCAATACAGAACCAACATCATGTACCCACTGATATGATGCACTAAGCAGGATATAATATCACTTCACTGATGTTTCTGGCAAAAAATGTGGAAGCTGAATCTAATCATGAGAAAACACCAGACAAGCACAAATTTAGGTACATTATACCGCATAACTGGCCTTTAATCTTCAAAAATGTCAAAGTAAAAAATACAAAGAAAGGCTGAGGAGCTATTCCAGATTAAAGAGATGTGATAATTTAATGCAGCAAGTGATCCTGAAATGCATCATAGACCTGGGAACATATCTATAAAGGACATCATTGTAGTAATTGGGAAAAACTTGATTATGAATTGCCAAGTAGATGACACTCTTGTATCAGTGTAAAATTTCTTGATTTTGATTATCACCCTGGTTATGTGGCTGTTCTTAGGAAACATACACTGAAATATGCAGGAATGAAAGGGACACGATGTCTCCAACTTAATTTTTTTTTTAAGATTTTATTTATTTATTTACTTATTTAATTTATCAGAGAGAGAGCACAAGCAGAGGGAGAAGCAGGCTCCCCGTTGATCAGGGAGCCCGACGCAGGACTCGACCCCAGAACCCCAGGATCGTGACCTGAGCCGAAGGCAGACGCTTAACGACTGAGCCACCCAGGTGCCCCCCAACTTACTTTTTAATGGTTTAGGAAAAAATGCAGGGAGAGAAAACCAATGGGACAGAATGTAAATAATTGGTGAGTCTGAGTGAAGGTTATGTGGGAATTCCTTGTCCTATTCTTACAACATTTCTATAAGTTTTTTGTTTGTTTGTTTGCTTGCTTGCATTTCTGTAAGTTTGAAATGACATCAAAATACAAAGTTATTCCAAAAATCTAAAGCAAAGCATGACGATTTAATGAACAAAACAACATCTGTCTATATAAATTTAAAGACTTTTTTTTAAAGAAGGGGATTGTGAATGATCTCTCCCTTTCCCTATACCTTTGCATGGAAAGCAGGGGGCCAAGGCCAGGTTTGTGAAAGACCAAGGAAAGAGAACACCATTTCTGCCCAGGGGAACATGACTTTCCTGGCTTGAAACAGGAAATGAAAGAGGCACTCTTGGACTAGCATATCTGGACAAGCAAACAGAATACAATAGACAGCTGAAGGACCAGGCCCCCAGCTTCAGGGATTTCCTGGTTAACCTAGTAAGACATTACAAAATTTTCTTCAGTAATAATAGTGTAAAAAAGAATCTCTGCAGCAAGGGACTAGCTTGAGACTAAGCTCTGTTCATGCTGACGTGACAATATCTCAGAGCAGTTAAAGTTACATGCCTTGAAGGAGTTTGTTTGCTCTGGGTTCAAATGCTGACTCCATCACTTACCACATGGACAGCCTTGGGAAAGCCCACTTGATCCTTGTGGGCCTCAACGTACTCAGCCTTGAACCAAAGCTTTCAATAGTATCTACCTCTTAGGCTGTTGTGAGAAATAAATGAGAGAATGAATGACAGGCCCTCTGTACTGTGGCTGCCACATAGAAAATGTTCAATACATGGAAACCAAAATATAAAAAATAATAATAATAATCCTGAGCGCCTGGGTTGTGCAGTTGGTTAAGTGCCCAAGTCTTGGTTTTGGATCAGGTCGTGATCTCAGGGTCGTGAGATGGAGCCCCGCATTGGGCTCCACACTCAGCGCAGAGTCTGCTTGAGTTTCCCTCTTTCTACCTCTCTCCCCCAAAACAAATAAATAAATCTTTAAAAAAACGGTAATAATAATCCTAGGAGTCAGATGTGTTCAGAAAACTGGTTAGGGGCTGAAGAGTTTCCTAAGAATAACTTATAATATTTATTGATATTTACTCCATGCCTGGCATATGGAAGACTTGATCTCATTTAATTTTCACAACCACCCAATGAGATAAGCATTATTCCCATTTTACAGATGAGAAAATAAGACCTAGAATGGTTAAGCCGCTTGCTGAAAGTCATGCAGCTCACAGAGTTAAATCCACTATAGAAAGTTAAGGCAACCTAGTTTCGTTCAAAGGAAAAGGGGCAGAGGGGTGATATGAACACAGCCAAATCTGTCTCTGAGGTTGTCCTTCACCTGGTTAGCTGGAAGGTCCTGACCTTTGGATGGGGAGCAAGTGGGCTCCAGGGTCAAGGGGGCTGCAATGACTTTTGAAGAAAGCCAGCAAAAGCCATTGCCTATGATACCCCAGCCTGGGTTCTAGAAACTTAGACCACAACCAACGATGACTCAGAAATGGGTCTGGCTGTAGCAGGAAATGGTCTTCTTGGCACAGATAGAACAGTTCTCAACACTGGGCCCTGGCAGCCTCAGCAGAGCTGCTGGCGGGCATCAGCTGCCATGTATCTTTGGTTGGTATCAGCAGGAAACACCTGGTGACAAGCTGGAGTCCTAGAGCAGGAACATGGAGCTGGGGTGCGAGGGTAGGACAAGAGGACCAGACCTAGGGACACATAATAAGACCATTGCCGGGGATTCCGATCACAATGGGAGAGGAATCAACCACAGTTGGACCTCCCCAGGGCAAGTGGCAGGAGACCAAGCAGTATTACTGCTGGGTAAGAGGACTGTATTTTTCACCCCTGGACCAACGAGGCTGGACGATTGATTATAGCTTACATATCAGAGAAGATTTCTGATGCTCACATTATATTAGCCAGACAGTAGAAAATAGCCAGACCATTTATTTTTCTTGTTTCTTACATTAGTGAAAGGTCTGGGGTTGGTTTGTCTAATAACAGTCCTCATTTAGATCCTTGCAAACAGCCTCGAACTAGAATGTCCTTATGGGTCTGGGAATATACCAGACCTGGAACAGACTTTCTTAAGATGAGACTCACCCATTGAACCTCAAATACACTGACTCCTGCCTCTGGCTGGGTGGGGAAAAAATTCCCACAGACTCTAAATTTTAAAACAGGACTTTGCTATTTTTAAGACCTGCATTATGGGTAAGAATAAAGACACTGCTTGCCCGCTGGGGCCCAAGGACCATCATACCAGCTTCTTTTTTTTTTAAATGTTTTATTTATTTATTCATGAGAGTCAGAGAGAGAGAGAGAGAGAGAGGCAGAGGCAGAGGGAGAAGCAGGCTCCCCGCCTAGCAGGGAGCCCGATGCGGGACTCGATCCCAGGACACTGGGATCATGACCTGAGCCGAAGGCAGACGCTTAACCATCTGAGCCACCCAGGCGCCCCCATCATACCAGCTTCTTAACACACTAATTTACATGCAGGTTTTCTCATACACCTGGGTATGCCTAAGACCTCCCCTTACACACACAACAGTCCAGGAATTGCTTTGTGGTCCACAGGGGAGAGATGCCTCACGCTGGCAAAAAAACAAATTCCAAAAAAGAAAACTGGTAACTTGCATTTGCAAACAGATCAAATATACATTTGAAAACAGGGGGAGTTGGGGTATTCTGAAGAAGAAAAGGGAGCATGATGTTGAAGATCTATAAAGTGATCATGATGGTGGGTCAGAGGAATAAAATATTCGGAATCATTTCTGTTGGTTTGGTTTTAGCTGGATAGATGACATGACAGATTTTGGAGCAGTTGGTTTCCTCATCCCCTTCTGTGATTCTGCACAACCAAGGATCCGTTTGCAGCCTGGATCCTAGCCTAGAGTAACTCCTGGAGGGGATATGGGTGTGAGCAGCGTCCCCCACCACGCCCAGTCCCCACGGCCACAGTGCGGATGAAGGCAACAGACAGTCCTTCGGTCCTTCAGTTAGGAGCAGAGTGCTGCGAACCCCACAGCCCCAGATGGAGGGGGCACAAAGAAGGAAACAGCCTTCCACAGACAAGGACTCATAGCCCAGTTCTTAAAGTCTGAGCATTGAGCAAGTAAAGAACCAAATGCTTGGTGTTTGGCTTTAATAATAAAGATCTGGGAGGGAAAGGCAGGCTGGGACTCAGACAGCTCAGACAGCTCAGGGCAAACCAGTGGGAACCCAGAAAGAGGGTTCTGGCTGACTGGGAACTGCTCCCACAGCCATTCGGGGCCACGAGGACCACCAGTCCTTAGAAGGGGGATGGGCAGGTGCTGCTGCAGGAGCCACTGTGAGGCTTGATCATTTACAGCCTATAAATATGTATCATACTCTACATCTAGGTCTCATTTCAGAGTGTGGGCTCACTTACCCTTAACAAATTCTTGTGTCACTTTCAAAGTCTCAGCTTAGAGAAACCTTCTACTGTTACAAATGGGCACCCAGCCCCACAGAACCATGCCTGCTAGGGTCAAGATGCTGGTTGTGAAGGAGTGCAAAACCCCCTATCTCTTGTCTTACAGAATACTGTTTTTTTCTTTTTTCTTTTTTTTGAGAGGGAGAGCATGAGAGGGGGGAGGGTCCAAGGGAGAAGCAGACTCCCTGCCGAGCAGGGAGCCCGATGCGGGACTCGATCCCGGGACTCCAGGATCATGACCTGAGCCTAAGGCAGTCGCTTAACCAACTGAGCCACCTAGGCGCCCCCAGAATACTGTTTTAACAAAACTAATCTCTGTCAGGGTGTGCTAGGTACATGTATACCACATTTTTCTTATTTTTATTTTGTCACTGGGGTCTGTGGGGTGTGTGTGTGTGTGTGTGTGTGTGTGTGTGTGTACACCAGTTAGGAATCTTTCAGTTGCCAATGACAGAAAACCCGATTTAAACTGGCTTAACCAATAAAGGGATTTTATTAGTTCATGTAGTCAACAAATATTTATTGACAGCCTATTCTATGTCAGGCAACTGAGAAATTTGGAGGTAATATTAGCTTCAGGTAAAGCCTGATCCAGCAGCTTAAAATGTTTCACGAAGAATTTGGTTTGTCTCTTTGTCTCTTGGCTCTACCTTCCATTTGTTCATTCTTAAGCTCCACCGGTTAATTGTTCCACTCTTACTTCTCACCCAGGAGTTCTCACCAGGAGCCTCACATTACACTGTCCTGTAGATGAGTCTCCCTGGATATCTCCTTCAGAATTCTGAGCACTCACTATGGCCAGGTGTCTGTTCCTGACCCATCTGGGTGGCTGGGGATAAGATATGCTGATTGGCCTACACTGATGAAGATCCACCCCCTGGAGCTGGGAATGGGGGCCACACCCACCCCAACCGTGTGCAGTGTGCAGGGGAGTGAGCGGGGTAAATTCTGCAAGAGAGAATAGGGATGCTCTTGGCTAAGGAAGGGTGAATGAATGCTGGAGAAGGAAGCAACAAATAGTCATCTCTGCGTTCTATCCCTGTCCCAGCTACATGGCTGAAAGCACAAACCGGAGCCAACTACCTGGGTTAGAATCCTGGCCCCAGGCTCATGCACTGTGTGACTTTGGGCAAGTTACTGGGCAGTTTCTGCCTCTGTAAAGTGAGGGTGATGCTAGTACCTGTCTCATAGGAGCCTGATGAGAATTATAGGAGTTAATATTTGTAAAGCAGTTAGAACAGTGACTGGCACTTAGCGAGCACTTATAACCGTTTGTCAAATAAATGTGATCAGAACTAGTGCAGGATGGTGCACACAGCAGGTGGTCCAATAAGTGCTTGCAGAATGAATGGAGTGAGCGACAAAGCTGGCAGGAAGTGCTGCTACTTTCTAGATTTCTTTCTCCCAGCCACTTCATCTTTTAGGGCTGGCCCTCCCGCCCTGGGGTCTGTTGCTCGGAAGCTGTTTTCCCAGGAAAGTGGCAGCTGGGCAGAGATGGGTGCCCCCCCCCCCCACCGGCTTCTGTGATTAAGATGGCACTGCCCTAGAAGGCATCATTAGAACAGCAGACTTTCCTATAAACTGACAAGAAATCTGTAGGGTGGATCCTGGGGGCCCATCAAGGCACTTCTGGAATAAATGATCTATATGTGTCACGATCATCTGTATGACGATTTAGGGCTGGTTTCTCCCCAGCCTGTGACTTTTCACGCTTCTCAAGCTGTATAAAAATGAACTGTAATCAGGCTGATCTATAGATAGACAGTTCCTGTTTCTGAGCATGCTGAATGAGGGTGGGTGTGTTTATACATTTGCATAAAGCTGATGGATGTAGAGGGCTATGGTGTTTTGTGTTGCTTTTTTAAAGAGGGGATGGGGTATTCTCCCAGAAGTGAAGCCAGACAAGGAGAGGTGGAAATAGGGGAGGCGAAAATAGGGAGGAATCACAGCTTTTCCAAATGACAAGGAAAGAGAGAGTAAACACAAGACAAAGTTTATCAGTGCTTTGTCTGCAAGGAAAGAATGAGCTGGCTAACAAAGAAACTGACCAACAGGTGAGTGTGAGGGACAGAGGAAGGAGGGTATGATCTGATTTTCCTGTCTGCCTCCTCCCTGCCCTTTTCCTGTATATACATTAGGGGAAGATGGAATCAGCTCTGTTTTCTATGTACAGGGATATTTAGATATGCAAATGAGCACAGCTTGTTAATGAAACAAGGGTGATTACACTGCAGGGAGCTGCCAGCCCCGCTGAACAATAGGTGAAGGGACACCAGGTGTCTGCGAGGGGGGAGTGGATTATTCTGAACACCCTCCCCGCCCCTGCCTCAATGTCACAGACCTGTCTGCAAAATCAAAGCGGTGGGTCAGTTTCTTCCTTCTGTTCCTTCTAGCTCCCAGATCCTAAATCTAATAAGGTAAGATGAGAAGAAGTGGGAGACCAGGTAGGACCTGGGGTCTCATCAGGGAACTGCCCCAGAGGCTGCTGAACTTGACTTGCAGCAAGAAGGGTGGGTGGGCAGCCAGTGAAACATGAGGCTTCCTCAGCGGGGAAAAAACACCTGCCAGGTGTGGCGGAATGGGGACAGGAGAAGTTGGTTCCCGTGGAATGGGCAGGTCACTCGGTGCCTCTTCAGGTAGCATTTGGTTAAAAGATGGTGATTGGGAATCCACATGCTTTTCAGAAGTCAGGGCAAAGTTTTGCAGTGGGAAACAGGAAAAAAAAGAGTCTGCTTTGGGGGCGCCTGGGTGGCTCAGTTGGTTAAGCGTCTACCTTCGGCTCAGGTCATGATCCCAGGGTCCTGGGATTGAGCCCCACGTCGGGCTCCTGGCTCAGCGGGAAGCCTGCTTCTCCCTCTCCCTCTGCCTCTCCCCCTGCTCATGCTCTCTCTCTCTCTGTATCTCTGTGTCTCAAATGAATAAATAAACTCTTAAAAAAAAAAAAAAGTCTGCTTTGGATTTCTAGGGCGAGATGCTCAGCATTATTGGAAAGGGCATGGACTTTGTAATTACACAGACCTGGGTTTGTTGAGCCAGATCCATTGGATCAGTTTTATCCATGGACCCTGGCTGACTAGGTGCACAGCTAACCTTCCCCTATTGATAATACGTGGCCTGTTCCATATTATTGTCCTGAAACCACTTGAGGATTACCTAGCATAGGAGGCAATTCCAGAAGAATCTTGCGCTCAGGCAGATGCCTAGCCTGGATAGCCCGGTCTGGAGGAGTGGTACAAACCCAACCAGCTCAAGCAGGATCTGCAATGCACTCTCTGAGCTGTTGTTCTGTGAGCAACAGAACAAGACACCACCATTTCCCGTCAGCCTCCCGATCTCCATGACACCCAAATAAAAAACATGGGCTTTTTTCCAAAGGTGAGATGTCTCTGCTTGGACTCTTTTTTTTTTTTTTTTTTTTAAGTAGGCTCCACACCCATTATGGAGCCCAACACAGGGCTTGAACTCACAACCCTGAGATCAAGACCTGAGCTGAGATCAAGAATCGGACGCCTAACCGACCGAGCCACCCAGGTGCCCCTCTGCTGGAACTTTTTTTTTTTTTAAAGATTTTATTTACTTGACAGAGAGAGACACAGCAAGAGAGGGAACACAAGCAGAGGGAGTGGGAGAGGGAGAAGCAGGCTTCCCGCTGAGCAGGGAGCCCGATGCGGGGCTCGATCCCAGGACCCTGGGATCATGACCTGAGCAGAAGGCAGACACGTAACGACTGAGCCCCCCAGGCGCCCCTCTGCTGGAACTTTTATAGATCCCCATGAAAGGCTTGAAACTATCTCAAAACAGCATAAGTCTTTGTTAGTTCCCCTCAAATCCCCTCCATCTGCCATGTGCCTGGATTGCTGCAGGATGAGGACACGTGCCTAACCTTCTATTAAGGACATCCGACCTTGCCCCATGTCACTACAGCATCACTCAACCACGTCTATAAATATGGCTGCTATGCTAACAAGACTTATTGCTAATTTAACGGCAATGGGGTACAAGCTTGTGTGCTGCGCACACACACAGAGAATGGTATTGAAAACGGGAAAGATAATTAGAGTTTAATAAACAGTAATTTGTTCCTTGCTGCTGTGTATGTCAGGGGTTGGGGAGGGATGAAATAGAGTGGGGCCTTCCAGAAAGTGAAATTTAGATGGTGGGTCTACCATGATAGCTTCATTTTGATTCTAATATTGCCCAGGATTGAAGTTAATTCTCATTTACCTACGAGAAATCCTCTTCCCTGAAAATACCCCCCAGTGGAACATGAGTAAGAGAAAACAATTAGATCAGAAATATTTATCACTGGGACCAAATTTTAACTAGAAGTCATAGAATGAAGAGGCCAGGTCTCCAGAGACAAAGTGAAGCCGGGAATTAAAACACTTATCTGGATTGTTCAGAATGAAAAAAAAAATCATCATTTTTGCTTGAATAAGTGTCTGAATTATCTGAATAATTGTTCCCACCCTCTTTGTGGTCCAGTGGCAAAGACCTGGCCAATAGACCCAGTAGCAAGGATTGGAAGTTGTGAGTAGCAGAGAGAGAGGACAGGAAGGCTGGTTAAGCCTGAAGTCCCTTGGCCCCCTAGAGGGTTGTGGGCAGAAGCTGGGCTAGTCAGGAGCTGTGGGGTTCCTTTGAGCGGGTGGCAAGAAAGTAAGCAAAGCTAAAACCAAGGCCCAACAAACCAGAAATGCAGCCTGAAGGGGACTGGATTTGGTGTGGGAAGTCAGGAAGTTAGAAGATCAAGCAAAACAGAATCAGAAGTTGTGTGTGTGTGTGTGTGTGTGTGTGTTTAGGAAGGGTGAAAAAACTGCTTACACCAGGGGCTCCCAAACCCGACTGCACATCACATGCACCTGCTGAGCTTCTCAATACAAATTCTAGGGCTCCTTTGGTAGACCAAAAGAATTTGGGGGGCAGGGATAGACTGCTGGTGTGCAAGTGGGAGGTATGATATCATTCGATGGACCCTGGAAGTCTCTCCTTTTCAAAGACAGCTACTCTACTTAAATGCCCAATGATCTGTCACTTGAGATTCATTCATTGCCTACTTGTGTGTTCATTTGTCAAACACAAATTTCCCTTGGAAGGCAACCCAAGTTTCCAAGCCTGCTATGGTAATTAAGAATAGCTAATTGTGGTGGATTTAAAATTCCACAAATCATTTTCTTTTCAAGAGATGGAACTTAATTTCCCTCCCCTTGAGTATGGGCTGGACTTAGTGACTCACTTCTAACAGACAGAATATAGCAGAAGTGATGGTGTGTACCTTCCAAGGCTGGGTCATAAAGGGCATTGTAGCTTCTCTCGTGTTCTCCCTTCTGGGTTGTTCACTTTGGGGGAAGCCAGCTGCCATGTAAAAAGGACACTCAAGCAGCCTCTGAAGATGTCCATGTGGTGAGGAACTATGACTTTCTACTAACAGCCATGGGAAGAAGTCATCTTGGAAGTAGACCCTCCAGCCCCAGTCAAGCTTTCAGATGATGCAGCCCCAGCTGACATCTGACTGCAACCTCATGAGAGACCCTGAACCAAAACAGCCCAGCTGAGCCACTCCTGCTACCCAACCCTCAAGAACCGAGTTATCTAATAAGCATTTGTTGTTTTAAGTTGCTAAATTCGGGGGTAATTTGTTAATCAGCAATAGAGAATACACCAATCATAGCTAAGATTTACTGAACATCTATATATGTTCACATATGTTAACCTATTTAAATCTCAAAGCAATCCTATGACATAGTTACTATTATTTGCATTCTTAAGATGAGGAAACGAAAATTTTCAAAGTTAAATATAGTGGATACTGTTAGCCTCCTTTCCTGGGTAGTTGCTGCCACTCCCCAAGTGCTGATCGTGTTGGCTTCTAGGGGCACCTGGGTGGCGAAGTTGGTTAAGTGTCCAACTCTTGGTTTTGGCTCAGGTCATGATCTCAGGGTGGTAAGATCAAGCCCTGCATCAGGCTCTGTGCTCAACAGAGTCTGCTTGAGACTTTCTCTCCCTCTCCTCTGCCCCTCCCCCCCCCAAATAAATAAAATGAATCTTTTTTTTAAATGTTGGCTTCTGACTCACAGCCTCCCCCCTCTCTGGAGAAATGTCCTTGGCTGAATGGGTATGGTCTCACTTAGCCTTTTTCCATCAGCCAATAACTAACTGTTGTGGGATGGGTCTCTACAAGGTGGGACTAACTCTATGGCACAATTTATTGTCCAGAGCTACCTGTGAGGTCAGGGGCAAGACTCTAGCTGGGATTGCATCCTTGCTTAGATCTGTCTGCCACCCCTCACCTGCCTCCCTCACCACTTTCCTCCCAAGAACACTCCCTCAATAATCAAATGTGCTGGAATCCTGTCCCAGGCTCTGCTTTGAGGGAACCCAGCCTAAGTAATTTGCCCAAAGTGATGCAGCCTGGATCTGTACCCAGGCTGGCTGACTCCAGAGTCCACATTCTTATCAATGCCTTTGGTAGACTAACTAATACACGTAGGTACTGAATTCCAGACCTCTATCCCACCACCAGACAAGGGGAGTCTGGTTTATTTTGGATTTTCGGAGGTGCTAGTTCTGCCTACACACCTCAAACCACATAAAAGCCAGCCACCCACCCCATCTCCACGGTCTTCATCTCTTACCACCCCCCTTCCTCTGCCCTTACCAATCTGATCCTCACCCTTGCCATTAGTTTTAGCCTCCTCCCTTGGAAAGGATTTAAACTTTCCTTCCTGTAATGGGTTGAATGGTGTCCCGCACAAAAAGATATGTCCCAGTCCTAACCCCCGGCACCTGTGAATGTGACCTTACTTGGAAATAGTCTTTGCAAATGTGATTAAGGTAAGGATCTAAAGATAAGATCATCTTGGATTTAGGGTGGGCCTTAAATCCAAAAACTGGTGTCTTTATAAGAGAAAGGATAGAATGGAAACAAAGAGACACACGGGGACAACCTGTGAGGACAAGCAGAAATTGGAATGGAACCAGACCCACAGGAGCTCAGAGAGAAGCATGGAACAGATTCTCCCTCAGAACATCCAGAAGGAATCAGCCTGGTGGACACCTTGATTCCAGTCTGCTGACCTCCAGAACTAGGAGAATAAGTTTCTGTTGTTTAAAGCGCCCCCACACCCTGGGTTGTGTCCATTTGTCATGGCAGCCGCAGGGAGCAAACATACCTCCCTTCAGGTCTCCTGCTTCAGTGCAGCCAGAACCTTCACTGCAGAGTGAGCACAGGGAATTCTAAAAGCCACTTAGTTTACTAAGCGCATGTTTATCTCACTTGGGTCTAACCACAACCTTGCAATGTTTCTTAGGTAGGACAGTGTTATTATTACTCCCTTTTTTCTTCTTCTTTTTTTTAACAGCTCAGGAAAAGGGCCCAGGAAATTTACGTGATTTGTCCAAGGTCCCCCAACTGGATGGCATAGAGCCTGGAATTTGGGTCTCCAGATGCCAAATTCTGACCTCTCTCGTCCACAAGAGGAGCCTGGCGGGAGTACAGGGACACTGCTAAAGTCTGCCTGTTCACTGTCTACAACCCCTCACTTGAGAATGTAGACACTGAGTGGGGGCAAGCAGGGAGGTGGGGTCCAGCTTGTCACCCTTCTGCCTTGCGCAGAATTGCAATAGACCTTTGAGAGCATCTAACATCTTCCATAAACTCCAGCAGCAAAGCCTAACTTAAACATCGAAGTGACCCCCTCAGATCCTTAATGATGCTATAAATGCAATCCTGGTGTGATTTCTACAACTATTAAAATAAACGCTTCCACTAAAATAAACATTGCTACCCTCAGCATATGTTTACTTGCATAACGCAGGCGCAAACTTACCTGAATATGCAAAACCCGAAGCCATGATGATAAAGGCAGGGAAAGGGGCTGCACACAAAGGAACAGGGGGTGTGCATGTCTTCAGAGTGTCTTCTTCTAAGGAGAGGTGGTCTTTCAACCTTGAAGCCCTCACCTCGCATCTCGGTTTCGAGAAATGCCTCCATGGCCTGATGCCCAGCTGCCACTCCAACCATGAATTTCAAATTATGCACAGAAAAGCACTTTTAAAAATGCTCTCCCCGACCTTTCCGCGTGGTTCAGCTCACATGGAGAGCCTCACTTGGGTCTTTACCATTTCTGACGTCACAGAGATGTCTGTAGGGCCCGGGACCACAGGAGGTTTGAGTCATGAGCTTTGGGGACTCTATCTAAAGGAAGCATGAACCCAGGGCCTGAATTTAATTCATCTTCAACATTACAGTTCTTTGATCTGCTACGTTTGTTCATTATGGGAAACAGAACATTTGAGAAGAAATTAACTAGGTTTGAGCCGAGGCCCAGGGGTCAGAGGACTCAATGAAGGAGCAACGGGAAAGAGTTTGGTCTTGTCTGTCTTGTTCACTGTGACATCCTCAGTGTCCACTCTGGGTGCCTGGCACACAGAGCAGGCTGGAAATAAGTGCAGAAGGAAGGGAGACAGAGAGGAAAGAAGGGAGGACAGAAGTGGAGAAGGAATGCTATATAATCTACAGCACACAGAGACCCAGCTTCAAGCCCCTGTTCCACTACTTACTGGCTGTGTGACTTCCGGAAAAATTTCTTCATTTCTCTGAATCTCCATTTCCTCCCTTTTTTAAAAAAAAAGATTTTATTTATTTATTTATTTATTTGACAGAGAGAGACACAGCGAGAGAGGGAACACAAGCAGGGAGAGTGGGAGAGGGAGAAGCAGGCTTCCCGATGAGCAGGGAGCCCCATGTGGGGCTCAATCCCAGGACCCTGGGATCATGACCTGAGCCTAAGGCAGACCCTTAACGACAGAGCCACCCAGGCGCCCCTCCATTTCCTCCTTTTGAACTGAGGACAACAATACCTTCCTATCATGAGTCTTACACAATATCTCTTGTATATAAAAATATCTAGAACAGTGCCTGGCACAGATTAGGTGCTCCATTCTATAAGTGTCTGTTGAATGAAAGAAAGGAAGGAAGATGGAGGGAAGGAAGAAAAGAGAGAGGGAGTGGAGGAGAAGAGAAGGAGGAAAGGAGGGAGGGAGGAAAGGAAAGAAAGAAGGGAGGAAGAAAGTCCGGTTGTCTCCCTGTGGATAAATGGCCCTGGAGCTTGGGGGCATCGGTCAGGTACAGAGAGCCAAGTCAATCCGTTCCCCGGGTGCGTCGGTGGAACGCTGCCTGCCTTGTTATTTATGTGCCAGATTTCCATCATTGACCACGCACACTTAGGGGATTCATTCCTGGGAAGGGCAGCCAGTAACATGCCCGCTAGTCAGACAGCAACAGAGAAGAGCCGCTAAGGCTGTCATTTCTATCCCATCGACAGCCCTTCAACAAAAAGAGGAAGAACGGTTCCACTGAAAGCTTCTATTCAAAGTCAGTAACAGTAAGTTACAAGGGGCGCCATGAGTGCAGGGCAAGCAAGAGGTGGGCAGGAGGAAGGTGGGGAGCCAGCCCCGCTCTCGGTGGCAGCCGTGAAACAGAAGGTCCAGTCAAGCTGTGCGCCATGAGCCAGCTTAGATTTTAGGAAAACCATTTAAATTTTCCAGTTTGGAGAAAAGAGCTTACTTCTTTCTTCTTCACTCAATACCTTTGGAAGCTTTACCGTTGTGGCATTTGGAATACAAAATGTCTCAGCTGCTGTAGATAACAGTCTGGTGGTTCCTCAAAAAGTTAAACACAGAATTACTTGATGACCTCACCATCTCGCTCTTAAGCATATACTCAAAAGGACTGAAAAGAGATTCTCAAACAAGTACATGCACACACACATTCCTAGCAACACAATTCACAGCAACCAAAAGGGGAAAACAGCCCAAATGTCCATCATCGGATGAATAGATAAACTGTGGTATATCCATGGAATGGAGAAGTATTCAGCCATAAAAAGGAATGAAGTACTTACTCTTGCTACAATACAGATGAACCTCCAAAGCATTATACTAAGTGAAAGAAGCCAGACACAAAAGATATGATTCCTTTTATACAAAATCATATAAAATGAAACGAAGGGACGCCTGGGTGGCTCCATCGGTTAAGCGTCTGCCTTCTGCTCAAGTCATGATCCCAGAGTCCTGGGATCGAGTCCCGCATCGGGCTCCCTGCTCTGCCGGAAGCCTGCTTCTCCCTCTGCCTGCCGTTCCCCCTGCTTGTACTCTCTCTCTGACAAATAAATAGGTAAAAATCTTTTTTTTTTTTAAAGGAAATGAAATATCCAGAATAGGCAAATCTAGAGAGACAGAGTAAAGATTGGTGGTTGCCAGGTGAGGAGGTAATGGGGAGAAACTGCTTAATGGGGAGAAACTGCTTAATGGGAAAGTGGTTTTACTTTGGCATAATGGAAACGTTTTGGAACTAGATAAGTTGCACACCACCACGAATATACTAAATACCATTGAATTATTCACTTTAAACTGGTTAATTTTGTATGAATTTTACCTCAATAAATGATTTAAAATTAATGTACTTATTTTAATATGTGCACATGATAAAGAAAATTCCAATCCCATGGATGGGTATAAATGAAAGATAGGTCTCCCTTCCACACCTGACCTTCAGATCTGACCATTTCTAGAGATTTTTATGTTCCTTTCAGAGATATTTTAAGCCTTTGCAAGTATATATATAAAATGGAAGCACACTATATGCACTGTTCTGCAGTGGAGAATTTTTTAAAGATTTATTTATTTATTTGAGAGAGATAGAGAGAGAATATGCGCGTGCTGTGGGAGGGGTCTGCTAGGCTTCCAATTTCCCAAGGCCACGTCTGGCCCTGCCTGTTGGCTTCTCTCAGGCCATTGCCCAGGGTCAGCATCTTGGAGGCTAGATCTCTAGAACCTGATGGAATTCTCCCCTTGATTCTCTTGCTACCCAATGGCTAAGACACCAACTCACAAAAGGCTGACTGACAAATCAGAATGTTAATGAGTTTCAAAAATGGCTACCGTCCATTGAGCCCCTACTATAGGCCAGGCACTGGGTAGGGCATTTCTTACAATAGCTCTCTCAGTGTAGATCTTATTAAATCCCATTTTACAGGCAAGGAAGGAAACTGAAGCTTAAAGACATTAAGGAGATGGCAGGCTAAGAAGTGGGGAAGCCAGTCTAACCCTAAAATCCATATCCTTTCCTCCACGTTGCCCCACGGTCCAAAACCTGGCAGTCATGACGAGAAGCAGGCCTTGTCAGGAACCGGAACAAAAACGTCTGCATCCAGGATGGCCCTTCCTGCTGGCGAGTCCCTAGGAACTAAATTATAATCTGAGGTTGAGAGTCAAGGGAACAGAGCATCTAGAAGTATTGTCCACAAAGCTACGGCCACAGTAATCTTGACCCACAACAGAACTCTTGTCTCTGCTGAACTGAATGTTGGCATCACCCCATCACCGTGAACCCTCCCCTTGCAGAATGCCAGGTAAACCCTGGCAGATTTCTGTTTTCTTTCTCTTCCATCCACATATTGACCAGCCCAATCAGCGGGGAAAACAAGCTTTGGAATCCGCAAACCTAGGTTCAAATCCTAGTTCCTCCATTTATTAGCCATGTGACTTTAGTCTCAAGATGCCTCACTTCCACTCAGCCCTCCAGGATGTTTCCCGAATGTGTGTAAAGCTCACAGCCCGGGGGGGTTAGGGCTGCTCCCCGCCCCTCCTGCAGAGGCAGCCTTCCTCCAGGCTCTTTTCTTCTGCCACATTCCAGTCCCGAGGGCTGTCTCCAGTCATGTTTATGGGACTTGGGTAATTCTTAATCCTCTCTGTCCTGGCCCTCTGTCCCCTTTGTCCTCAATCCAAACAGGCATATGATCAGGTCCTGGTCCAGACACAGGGTAGATATAAAAAGGACATTGTATCTGAGACAGGGATCTTGGAGCTCCTTGGGAGTGGATTTCTACCTCCCACAGCTCACTAATAAGGCTCGGGATGTCACATGGGGACACGTGACACCCCCCACCCCCACCAAGCCCAGATGGCCTCCCATCTCATTGTAGACTGGACAAGCTCCCTGGGACAAAGCAGCTTCCCACTGCCTGACTCCCACTTAGACTCATGGCAGTCTTACCTGAAATGTGGGGCAGCATTTGCTGAATTCTGAATTCGTAAATCGAACCCTCTTGTATGCCTGATCATTATCATCATTTCAAGGGATCCTTGGCCTTGGCTTATATTCCCCAGCCAGACTGTGTCTGCTTAAGATGTGGGGCAGAACTAATATCTACTGAGTGTTTACAACATGCAAAGTGAATTATACATGAGTTATTTCATTTCATCCTCAAAACAATCTTGGGGGGTGGGTATTTTCCTATCCCCAGCCCACAGACAATAACTAACATTTATATAGCACTATGTAGCAGGGGTCATTCTCAGTGCTGTAGGCTTATTAACTCAGTCTATCATCACTGCAGTCCTATAGTGTAGATACTCCAGATGACTCCCTTGACTGAGACTCAGAGAGGTTGAGCAAGTGGTCCGGGTCACACAGCCAGCGAATGACAGAGCCTATGGTTCAAGTCCGGGCAGTCTGGCCCCAGAGGTTCCCGGCACTCTGCTGCACGCCCTCCTGGTTTTCTCAAAGCAGGTTCCACATGTAATTTCAGCAACCCACAGACACCATGACAAATCAATAGGGTGTGAGCCAAATGAGACCTGGCTCAGCCATACAGGTTCCCGAAGTGCTGAAGGACAGACCACACTGATTGATTTCTGGGCTGAGTCTTTAAATGTCAGCATGTGCGTGACCACCTCAGACCTTGGGCACAGAAATAAAATGCAGAAGGAAAGGGCATTCTAAAGCGGGCGATGAGAGGGAGGTTAGGCAACAGAAGAGCAATGGCCTGGGGCACACATGTGTGCAGGCTGGGGGGCATCCTGGGCTACCGGGAGGGGCCCCGTGCAGGCAGTGGGGGATGGGAGTAGGGTGGCTCAGGGGGTGTTGGTGAGAGCTGCACCCTTGACCTTGGGCTGCTGGGAAGCCATTTATAGCATGACACCAACCCAGGTGAGCCGGGTCTTAACCTGATTTAGCTCCTCTATCCGTATTGATTGGTCACTGTTAGGAACTGCTCATTTAGACCAACCTGGCGGCTTGAGCGCAGCTTGTCAGCACAGACGCAGGGTGGAAGAGCAAAGACAGCGCGTCCTCCCTCCCACTTCCAGAATTCACCCAAACCCCCTCCTGTCACCAGGCTCCACTGCATGGCCCTCTGGGCCTGCCCAGTTCAATCATTCACTGCTCTAGCTGCTGAGGGGACAGACCCACACAGGACAGATGGCCCCACCTACTCTCATGCAGCCTGGAAGGGGAGACTGGCAGGATAAGGAGGAAACAGATACATACCTAAGATGAATTTCAGATGAATGCAATAAAGAAAATAAAATAAGGTGAGGCGAGAGAGACTGGTGGCCCCGGGGGGGTGGGGTGGGGGGACAAGGCAGCCCAGGAAGGCCTTTCCAAGGAAGTGACATTTGAGCTGAATTCTGCGTGCTGGGGGAATATGGACCATTCTGAGATCTGCAGAGGGAACAGCAGAGGCAAAGGCCCTGTGGCAGGAGCAGACTCAGCCTTTTGGCCCATGAGAAGATTAGTGCTGTGAACGGCAGAGAGGTAGGTGGTGAGGGGGGAAAAGGAGGGCGGGATCAGATGGACCCCCAACCCCTGGTGCTTTGTCCCTGTCCTTCATAAATAGCCCAAATTCACCACCAGGACTTGACATCGATGGACCTCTTTCTCCTCTTCCCATCCATGTTCCCGGATACGACTTTGGGTTGGCCCCTTGCCTTCGCAGTCTATGTCAAAGATTACAGAAAGGAGATGACTCTTGCCCAACCGTGCTTTAGAGGGAGATCCAAAATGGGAGGCTCAGAAAGGACCCTGGGGACCTTCCCGACCACTCACACATCCAGATCTGCCCTAAGGCTCTGTCCCCGGGCCTCTGCTCCTGCTGGCGCAACATTAGCAATGACCTTGCCCACGTTCCACTTAGGGAAATCCTTCTCACTTACCTAGCATAAATGATTCTGACTCTGTGTAGCCTTTCTTGACTCAAATCACATTTAATTGCTGGGCTGGGTTGGGTTTTGTTTTTGTCTTTGTTTTTTAATATTCAACTGGCATTTGTTTGAAGATCTATTTGATCTTTCATTTCCTTTTGTCTTATATTACAGTTTTCTGAATACCTGTCTCTTCCATCATACGGCAAGCTCTGTGGAGAGCAGGACTTCAAATGTCCCGGTTGTGACGCTCTAGGTGAGACACT
Organism: Neomonachus schauinslandi; assembly: GCF_002201575.2. NCBI lineage: Eukaryota > Metazoa > Chordata > Mammalia > Carnivora > Phocidae > Neomonachus > Neomonachus schauinslandi. The sequence continues at coordinate 18,239,150 of NC_058417.1, read as the reverse complement.
GAGACTTTCCAGACTTCTGCTTCCTTTGATTCCCGCAAACCAGGATTTAATATCAGAAGTTGACTGGGAGGTGATCCCAGGAACTGCCAGAAGGCAAATGAGGGAGTGAGAGAGAGAAAGGCAGAACCCCGAATAGGGTGCATTACCAAGCAATTTACCGCATGGGGTAACTGGAATCTAATCCTGCTGGGCGACCTGGGGAGACAAAGGAGAATGTTAAGTGCACAACTTGGCTGAACATGGTAATTGGTAGGGATTCCTCAGTCCCACCCACAGAAGTTCAGAAATAATTGGTCTGGGGTGTGACCTGGGCATCAAAGCCTTTTTTTTTTTATTCCCCAGATTATTGAATATGCAGCAAAGTTCAAGAAGGCAGGTGTAGCGTGCAGCCCGCGCTGAGTTGGGAGGTGAAAACAGCGGGCTGTTAGCCACCAGCTCTTCATCCATAGTTGATTGAAGAGATACTTCCCAGCGTGTTCTGTGGGTGGTCTTAGCCCTTGGCCAGAAAACAAAATAAGAACAAAAACCCCAAACTCCCCGATGTTGGTAGTCAGCAGTCTTGGGTGCATGAGGGTGAATATGGGTAGGGTGTTGATAGCATTGCTACGTCCTTCATCTCTAATATGGAAGTTTCTTTAAAAAAGTGAATTTTTGAGAGGATTAGCAAATGTCTGTTCAGCACCCGGCACACAAGAGGCCCTCAATAAATGTTGTTACTATGATCTCTGCCGTGGGTTATTGCCGTATTCCCTCCAGCACCCAGCCGGGGGATTTGCACACAGCGGATGCCCAGTATCAGTCATTACCTCCCCTCTAAGACAACAACACTGGAAACCTGAATCGATGGGGCTGCTGAGACGCATCATTCAATCCTGCAGTCCCCGAGCATCTGAAATAGTGTCTTCCCCTAGATGATCTGATATTTTTAACCTCGGCAGCACACCGGAATCACCTGAGGACTTGACAAGAAAATCCGCACGCCTGGGTGCCCTCCCCCCACAAGATTTCTGATTTAATTGGTTGGGGGTGAGGCCTGGGCATTCCAGATTTGGTAACAGCTCCCCTGGAGACTTGCCTGGTGCAGACAGGGTGATTATTAACCAAGGGTGGGGGGTCAGGTGGAGGGGGGTGGGGGATGAGCAGGGCTAGGATCGTGGCATAATTCTCCCGCCTGTTCCATCCAAAGCCTGCCCTCCGCTGTGTCCTGGGGCTTTCAGAGACTCCAGTGTCTAGGAAAGAGGCGGGACTGGGACCCCGGTGGGCACGAGCCTGGCTGTTCCCCCTCAAAGGGTGGCCACTCACCAACACAGGTACCTTCTTGCTCTTTCTGACGTGTGTCCTCCCCCACATCCGGCTAACATGGCCTCCGATCCACATGGGCTCACCCCGCAGGCCCTCGCTGGGTGTCCCACGGGCCAGGCGCGAGGTGAGGTGCGGGGACACAAGGAGGCCACGGGCTTCATTGACCCCGCTCCCAAGAGGAGAAAAAGCAGCAACGCCCACACATTCAGGGGACCTCGATGACAGTCGGCCTCCTTGTCGTAGGGCACAAGGGACGGGAGGAGAGTGCTTAAGACTCTGGAAGAGCCTTACAGAAACCCTCTGAGACAGTTAGCGATCTCTATTCAAAAACAAGGAGGGCGCCTGGCCGGCTCAGTCAGGAGAGCACATGGCTCGGCTCGGGGTCGTGAGTTCAAGCCCCACTTTGGGCATGGAGCCTCCCTAAACAAAACAAAACAAAAGGAATTGAAGTCATCAGGGAGAGGGATGGGCTAACCAGTCTCAGAAGCTTCATGATGCTCCTTCCAGGCGCTGTACACACATCGTTAATAAAAGCAGTCACACCTCACCCGGATTGTGGGCCTGTTGGGTGTCAGGACTCTTCCAAGTGCTCATCTAATCCCCACTACTCCCATGACCCAGATGCTGTTGTTAACCCCATTCCACAAACAAGGAAACTGAGATGTGGCGAGGTGGAGTGACTTGCCCAAGGTCACACAGGGGTGGCGCCAGGACCACAGCCCAGGCTGCTGAGCCGCCTGCCTTAACCATCACATCCCCGGCCTCCCATCACCTCCTTGCCTTCCCACAACCCAGTGAACGAGCTATCATATTGTTCTTAATCAGAGACGGGAAAGAGCAAGGAGGCCACAGTCACATGATGGGGACGGTGCAGGCTCTGATTCCAGTCCTGGCCTGCCCTGTTCAGGAACCTTCCTGGTCCTTTGCCCCGGCCTGTTCCCATGGCCCCGCATTCCTCCCATGGCCCTACCCTGTTTGGACAAGTCTGGGCTCTCTTAATCATCTCCTCCCCATTGAAGGCCAGGCCTGCTTAGCCTCGCTGGGTCTCGGCCACAGCCAGCTTTCCTTCCCCACTGGACCAACTCCCACAGTCATCAAGTCAGGCCCACTCGGCCCAGAACGGATGTCTCTAGCCCTACAAGGATGGTGCCTGTTGGTAGGGCCCAGGGTGGCCTGATGTTCCTGCTGGGGTGTCTCGCTGCGTCCCATTTCCATCGTATTTTTAACCAGGGCTGTGGGGGCACCGGGAAAGATGTGTTTTGCTGGAGTGAGCACAGCCCAGCCGGTCTCAGGCACCCACCAGCTCCTCATACCCAACTGGGCAGAGGGAGCAGGACTCGCCCTCTCTCCCCTCCCAGGCTCAGATCCTTGTCCCTTTGCGAAAGTTCAGGAAGGGTTCTCTGCACCTCCGGTAAAACACTGTTACCAGCCCAGGGGCTTGTAATGAACCAAACTATGCTGACTTAATCGGTGGTCATTAGCAGTGTCGGGGAGGGGGCTGGGGTGCAGCAGCTTCCACGGAGCCTGGGAAAGAGAGAGGCGGAGGCAGAACAGCCCACAAGACAGAATGCGCTGCACAGCTTGTGCGAGAGAAGAATTCCTTACTGTCAGCTCTTGCCAAAATAGCCGAGGCACCCACTCTCGCCTCTGACAGCACCTCTCTTCTGAAACTGGACTCCCAGCCTTCAGCTTCGAACGCTGCGCCTCCAGGTGGCTCTGTCCCTGTTCACAAGAGCCATGACACAGCCTTGATGATAAGAAGGAGGCTGTGCCAGCCCCCACTTCTCCAGCAAGCCTCAGGGTCAAACTACAAAGGAAAATCAGGAGGCCCCATCTCTCGGCTGCACATCCTCCTTCCCGCCTTGATGGAACAGGCAAGTGAGGAGTCCCCAAGTTGGTAATCACATCTAGTTAAGTGTTCGCAGGAAACAGAAGACAGAGGCTCAGAAGAGCGCGTGTGATCTTGAGCTGGTGCAGAACAGCGTTGGCGTAGAGACAAGAGCACCTGCCAGGGGGACTCAAGCCCAGACGTCTTCTGCCTCTGCTACCTACCATCCGTATGGCCCTGGACAAGTCACTCCCTTCTCTGAGCCTCGGTGTCTTCAACACAGGAGGGTTGAAATGAATAGTTAATGTTAATCTGTGGGTCTCAGACACTGGGAGGAGGCAGGGGTCTTGCGGCCATCACGAAGATTCAGGAATCTTTGTGTACACCCTACACACACATGTCTGTGGGTAGGGAAAAGGATAGCCTCACACTCACATGTAGTATTGTTTTTCAAAGGAAGCTCGGATCGATGGTTATTAATAAAATAAAATTCTCTTTTAAGACAGTCACTGAATTCATGGGAGTTTTTGGTCATCATTTTCTTTTTTTGAGGAGAATTTATCTTTTTTATTTCTTTCTTGGGGTAAAATATACATGACATAAAATTTACCATCTTAACCAATTAGAAGCGTCCAGTTGAGGGGCGCCTGGGTGGCTCAGTCGTTAAGCTTCTGCCTTCGGCTCAGGTCATGATCCCAGGATCCTGGGATCGAGCCCCGCGTCGGGCTCCCTGTTTGGCGGGAAGCCTGCTTCTCCCGCTCCCGCTCCCCCTGCTTGTGTTCCCTTTCTCGCTGTGTCTCTCTGTCAAATAAATGAATAAAATCTTAAAAAAAAAGAAAAAGAAGTGTCCAGTTGAGTGGCTTTAATGAAATACACTCGTGCTGTTGTGTAACCAACACCACCATCTGTCTCCAAAACTTTTTCATCCTCCCAAACTGAAACGCTACCCATCAAACACTAACTCCCCATGATTCCCCCTCTCCCAACCCCTGGTAACCACTGGTTATTATTTTCTTCTTTTCTATTTTTTTTTTAGTGGGGGAGGGGCAGAGGGAGAGGGAGAGAATCTCTAGCCGTCTAGACTCGATCTAGAGGGGACTTGATCTCACAACCCTGAGATCATGACCTGAGCCGAAATCGAGTCAGATGCTTAACTGACTGAGCCACCCAGGCGACGCTGGTTATTATTTTCTTAATCAAAAGACACTAAAAAGGCAACAACTCTTCTCATGCGGGGTCTGTGGGATAAACTGATGTTAAGGAGTTCTACTTCCTGGAAAGTTAGGAGTTCTTGACCCAGATGTGCAAAACGCCTGCCTGGGCTGACGTCTAATGATTCTATGTTTTCTTTTTTTTTTTTTAAGATTTTATTTATTCATTTGATAGAGAGAGAGAGAGAGTGAGCACAAGCAGGGGGAAGGGGCAGAGGGAGAAGCAGACTCCCCGCTGAGCAAGGGGAGGGGCTCAATCCCAGGACCCTGAGATCATGACCTGAGCCGAAGGCAGACACTTAACTGACTGAGCCACCCAGGTGCCCCTGAGTGTATGTTTTCTAATGTCAGGAGTTTAAAATCAACCTGGTATTATTTTTATTTTTTTCTAGAATGAAGATAAATGAAGGTTTAAGTTTTTTCTTTTCGTAGGGTGGGAATGTGGAAAGAGCAGAGAAGTCAAAGGAGTGGTTTCCTCCGCAGGCCTGCAAAGAGCCTCGTGGGCAGCAGGAATTGTTCTGTATCTTGATCTGCTGGTAGTTACATGGGTGTGGACGTATGTGAAATTCAGTGAGCTATTCAACCATGAGTTATGCACTTAGCCGTATGTTTATTCTACCCTGTTTATTCTAACGTGGTTTTAAAAAGGGAGCGAGCCGTGAGTTCAAATGGGTACAAAGAACAACATCCCAGGCAGGGAAGGGCCACATCTTTCCCCTGGCTGGGTTGTGAGGTGAGTGTAGACCTTCCTTGTACAGACAGGGCAGGATCTGTTCTATCCTGAAATTACGCTGGGTTTAATCATTTGTTTATTCATTTGTGAGGGACACATCGTGCCTTCTTCGAGCCAGGCCCTGTAGAAGTCCCGGGAGATGCAGAGAGGGTCCCTGACCTCACGAGGCTGCATCAACCATTACATCTTCCTCGCCCACCTACAATATATACAGCCAGGCTCTGGGCCGCCGCACCCGAAAGCTCCCGCCTCAGTCTCTCAGCAGAGGTCATCTTAAAGACTCTCCGAGGGCACATTGGGAAGCTCAGGCCAGGTGATCAGTAGTAGGGAGTAATCCTCTTTGTCAGGCAAAACAAACTCTACTCCTTTCTAAACCTGCTCCTCTTCAAACGCTCTGATCAAAGCACTTTGGTTTAACTCTAACTGGGGGGTGCGGCAGTTTAGCTGTTTCTGTTTCTCTGACCGGGAACTTCCGGAAGCCAAGGACTTGCTATAGTCATCGTTGTGTCAATTACATCTATCGAGCACCAGATATGTGCATATCGCACATGGCAGGTGCTCCCGAAGTTGACTGAATGGATAGGCGAGCTTACGAGTGGGTAGATGGGTAGAGGAGCCGCAAGCCCAGAGTGGCCACACGGCAGGCCGAGGGTCACACAGCCGTGGCTGCACTGCGGGTGACGCTTGGGCCCAGACGGGGCCCCACCTTTCTTCTTTTAGCAGGCACCAGCCACCCCATAAAACTTTCTGTCTATCCCTTTGAAGAGGTGGGTTTGATTTACATCAGCCATCAGGAAGCAAAAATATGGTCCTTCAAGCTTTTATTGCCTTTTTATTATTCCTCGTGACGCACAGAAATATCATCCAAAACATCAGCAATTACTTTGAAGGTGCGTGTCCCAGAGGTGTGGGGATGGGGTGTTTTCTAACCTGATAAGTCGGGGTGTTTCTGCCAGGCAGGCCCAGGAGCATCAGCAATACCGCAGCTGATTCAAAAGCAGAGATGATCTTTCAAGCCTCATTTTCATCTCCATCAGCACCCTCTCGGACACCTTATGCCCGAGCCAGTTCCCATCCATGTATGATTTATACATTTGATTTCAATAGATTAATCTCTGCCTCATTCACAGGGGGGTGGAGCAGGGAGAGCTCCCTCTTTTATTTTTCATGGTGAGCGATCATGTGTATTTCCATAGATTGCATCCTGCTTCCACCTGGAGAATTATTTTTTTGAAGACGAATTCCAAATTCACTCTCATATTTATTAAGTTTTTAGGAATAGGTGGAATGGTGGCCAGGTATATGGTGATTTCGATTTCTGCCGGAGGTGGGCTCGTCACAAACGTGTCAGAGAGGAAACCAGCCTGACGCTTCGGAATGGCCATCTACTTTGGGGCTGGAACAGGGATGCCAGGAGAAGGCTGAAGCCACGCTCCCCTGGTACCAGGGAACCCACTGAGCTCTGACCCGGGTATGGTTCCCCACCCCCTAAGCATCCAGCCCCTCCTCAAGTAGCTTAAGTAGGTCTCCTAGAAGAAGATCCAGAACATCACCAGAGAAAGACTAAATGCTATTTCCGAAGCCTAACAAATTCCCACAATTCCAGACTCTGGGGTTCTTCCCTTTCTCTCCATTTTTCTGCCCCATTGCGCCCTGTGAGAATCGAATCCAATTTTGCAGTCCCAGAGTTTCAAGAACGACAGTGACAGAACCCCTCTCCCCCACCTCAAGTCCCCCCTCTTCTCAAGGGACTTGTGCTTCACTATGCCCACAGAGTGACCACAGCCTTCCTTCTGGAAATTCTTCCTGGTGGGGCAGCGTGGCAGACGGCATTTTCCAAGATGGCTGCAACAAGGTCTCCCATCCCACGTTGTCCTTACACGGTGACACTGATGATTCTCCCACCGAGAGACGTGATCTAAGTTTCCTCCATGCAGATCTAGACAGGCTGGGGACTAGGGCAGAAGTAATGGTTTTGTTTCCAGCCGGTTCTCTCGGAACTCTCACTCTTGGAACCCAGCTGCCATGCTGTGAGGAAGCCCAGACCACAGGGAGAGGCTCCGTGTGGGCGGCTGGGTGACAGTCCCTGCTAAGATCCTAGCCGACGACCAGCGTCATGGCCAGTCATGTGAGGGAGGAAGACTTTGAAGTGACTCCACCTCCAGCTCCCGTCTGACGGCAACTGCCCAAGGGATCCTGAACAAGAGCACATAGCCGAGGCCCTGTTAGTCTATAGCACGAGAGATAATAATAAAATGGTTGTTGTTGTTTTAAGCCGTTGCTTATGGAGATGATTCATTTCAAAGCAATAGATAACTAAAACAGGCCCGGTGAGCAGAGCGAGGAAAGACAAAAGTGGGCCTCAGGCAGCTTTTCCATCTCCCCCGCTAAAAAGATGCCCTGCATTTATACAACATCACATGCACATTAGCAGACATTTGAGAAGGAGGACAAGACAGGGAAAAAAGAGAAACAATGTCCGTTCAGTGCCTGCCATATACGAGGGAAGTGACTTCTTGCCCATCATACAGAGGAGGAAACGGATGTCCAAAGAAGTTAAGTGACTTGAATGAGGTTACACTGAGGACAGGTGTGCTGTTTGTGAAGCGAGGTCTGCAGGAGTAGCCTGTGGTCTAAAACACATGTGGAGGGAAGAGGGGCTCAATACATATCAGCTGGATGAATGAATGAATGAATGAATGCACTCCACTTGCCTTCACTCTCTCTGGCCTTTTTCTTTCCCGGTGGCTCAGAGGGCAGGTTGAATAGTCAATGAGACAACCCACCTGATTTGCTTTTCCTAGGAAGGGGAAGAGAAGGGAGAGAATGGCTGTGAGCTGAACCTAGGACCCCACCCTGGCTAGTCTCACGGAGATAGGCTGGCCTTCCTGCCAGGCGACAGTCACCATCCTGTCCTCCCTCTCTGGCCAGGGCCTTGGGTCTCAGCTCTCTCGAAGGTTCAGCTCCCTGCCTGAGTTCCGGGTTGTCCCTGGAGGCCCACCTAAGCCCCATCCTGGCTGTGTGTGTGCAGTCTCTGGTGTCGGTCCCCAGGGCAACACCAAGGCCATGGTGATTGCGACCACAGAGAAGCAGGGCCAACGGGCTTCTCTGCGCACCCTTGTCCTCTCCAAGCACAACTGAAATCAGAAATAACTTTCTCCGTTGCCACAGATATTTGAGGAAGGCTGCAGGCCCTGCGGCTGCACTGCCTTTCCCTTGCTCATTTTTTATTCACCCCAGATAATCATAGTTTTCCAGGAAAGAGGGAGAAGGCCAGCATGCAGCGGAAGCGACACTGGCCAAGCACCTACCATGCCCAAGCACTGTATAACATACGTGTATCATCTCATTTGAGTCTCATAATAATACTACGAGGTACATATTATTACTGCTATTTTACAGATGAATAAAGTGAGGCTCAGAGAGGTTAAGTAACTTTCCCAAAGTCACACAGTTACCATGATCTGGAACTGGATTTCAAGCCCTGCCAAGCCTGTATCTAAAGCTCTTTTCTTCTTTCCCAGGAAGGAGAATCCTCTTGCCCCTGAAGCCTATAGGACCATTGCAGGACCAGGAGATAACCCCATCTCTGCCACCCAAATATGGAGCTGGGGCCATAAACACTGGCAAAGATCACAAGCACCATACTCAGTAAAATGAATCTGAGCCGTCCCTGAGGTTCTTTGCTTCTGTCTGTAAGACAATTGAACCCCAGGTATTGGGTTCTGGCCTGAACTCATTCCTGAGCCAGCCACGTACCACAACCCTGCCTCCCAGAGCTCAGACCAAGCCATAGGCCTTCCCTGTGTGGCTGACCTAACCCACCACTGAGTTCCATTTCCGCTGGACGTGGTTCATGACAGCACAGTGGGTCAGCACTTAGGTTCAGGAGCTATACAGCCTGGGCTCAAATCTTGGTTCTTAATACTAATATGACCTCTTGCAAGTTACTCAACCTGGCCTTGGCTCAGTTTCCCACTTGCAAAATGGGGCTAATGAGAAAACTCACCACCACGTGGGGCTGTGAGGACTGGGCGTTAGCGTGTGAAAAGACTTATAACGTAGTAAGTTGGCTAACAATGCTACTTCTGGTTTGATTGAAACTGCCTGAGCATACATCCTCCACATCCAGAAAGAACCCTTTCCAGGGCCTGCGGCATCCCATTCCAAAGACTATATGTAACAGCCCCACCAGCCCCCTCACCTCATCTATCACCCCTTCCAGAGAACCAGGAAGGGACTGGCCGGGAGGCCTTTCCGCATAAAGGAGGATGCTCTTTGAAATGGCCAGGTGCGGCCAACAGTTCACAAGCCGGCTGCACCCCTGCTTCCCTTCATGTGGTACGGACTGTTTCACCACATTCAGGCCTCACCTTGAACCCTCAGACCCTTTCCTCCAATTGCCTGTGCCTGGCCTGGAGGTGGTGCCCTACACAGAGAGCAGGAGAAACAGCTGCTCATTATTGGCCTCCTCTCCTCCATTAGGATATGAAGCACTTCAGAGAGGGGACTCTACAGCCAGAGAGTGAACTGGTGACCTCACTGCTCAGTTCACTAGGTTCCAGGCATCCCAAACGGCCAGCGACCTTTTCTTTCCCTTTGGTGAGTTGATGCCTGGCTTCGGTGGCAGAGGTCCCTCCCCCAAAGCCCCCGCCCACCCTCCAACCCGATCCGGGTGCAGAACCACTCTGGCACATCAAGAGATTCTAGACTCTCAATGGCACAGGTTAGAGTTTACTGTGTGTGTTTGTGGTTTTTCCCCATCTGTACCCTGCCCGGTAATAGCAAAGCCAAGTTGAAGCCAGGCTGGCCCAGGATGCAGAAGCAGAATGCTAATTCTGTATCGGGCCTCTTTCAACTCAGCCATCCTGAATGCACCAAGGTAACTCCATTCATCCTCTCCTTCATGCCACCCCTGTCCACCGGTCTAGTGGGTAGAGCAGTGCACCTTCCTTCCCTGGTCCCTTCTGTCAGCTGACATGTATTTCCTCCTATATCAGAACTTTAAAAAAAAAGATACTCACCGAGCTCCTGATTAGCAGGTCATGTGCTAAGTGATCAACAGGTACTCTCTCATTTATTCCTCACAAATACCCTGCAAGGTAAGTAGTGTTATTAACCCCATTTTATTGATGTGGAAACTGAGGCTCAGCATGGCTAAGAAACTTGCCTGGATTTCACATCCAACGAACAAACGGCTGAGCCAGGATTTGGATGAGGTCTCTCCAACCCTAGAACCCATTTTCATACTAGCACACCGTGTGTCTTCCTGCAAGGTTGCCTTATCCTCCCCGCAGATGCGTCTTCACACTAGTTCTGCCCCCTCCATGATTCAAGGCAGAGGTTCTTTACCATGAGCACCCACTGCTACACACGGACACCTCTTAGCCACGCTGCTGCCTTAAGTCGCTTGTGTGATTCCGAGCAAAGCAGCTTAAGATTCTCAGTCTTGTTTTAATATCAAGAGGTCTGAGTTCCTAGACCTGTGACATATTCATTGACTGGCATTGCAAGAAGTACCAAGATTAAAAATGAATGGGGATAGGGGCACCTGGGTGGCTCAGTCAGTTGGGCGTCTGCCTTCAGCTCAGGTCATGATCCTGGGGTCCTGGGACAGAGTCCCTGGGTCAGGCTCCCTGCTGGGTGGGGAGTCTGCTTGTCCCTCTGCCCCTCCCCCTGCTCCTGCTCTTTCTCTCTCACTCACTGTCTCTCTCAAGTAGGTAAATGAAATCTTTTAAAAAAAATAAATGGGAAAAATAATTTAAGATGCTGAAATCTTGTAATGGATACCTAGGTGGGTATTATCATTTAATCATCCCTATTATTGTTAACATTTTAAATTTTCATCATGTTTTAAATAAAGAATTTAACAATTTAAAGAAAAGAAAGAAGAGAAATACCAAAGTTAAAGACCTAGAGCAGCCCCACCAGTAGCTGGATTCAAAATCCACCATCCTGGTACCAGGATCTGAGCACCCCAGCACGGTCACCTAGACTTAGTATATGAAGAAAGCATAAGCCGTGTTTCCCAAAGTCTGTCCTGGGGAACTCTTACCCCAAGAGATGCTACACCAAAAAAGGTTCCATAGTTAAACAGGTATGAGAGACTCTATATACTCTAGTTCCTGCCTAAGGGTTTACTACACTCCTTAGCAAATTATAAGGTTGAGAAGTTTTTCGGTGAAGAGGTCTGTCTCCCTTTATTTGACTCAGTGCCTCTTCAATTTATGTAATTCCAGAACCCTTTCATCCTTGCTGGGTGCCACAGACTCAGTGTTCAGCGGAACAGACTTTGGGAAATGCTGTCCTGGCATCTCCATCCTCGCCTGACTCAGACCAGGTTCGTCTGCTGATCACCAGCCTGCCAGCTCTAGCCGCCCACCCCGCGGGCAGCGCCCACAAGGCCGGCAGTGCGTGGCCTGGGCCCGCGGAGCAGAGCTCACACCCCTGCTCCCAGCGGGGTCCTCGGGCTGCCTCTCTGGCCCCTGGACTCTGGAGCCAGCAGCCTGCCCAGCCCGCAGCTGACCTCCCTTGACTTGATCCCCCACCTTTGGGCGCCCCCTGCCAAGTGTGCACGCCTGCTCCCCGCCAGGGAAGACACGCCGGAGAGCAAGGCTGGGTGACAAGCCGGGCCACACTTGAGCAGAGCCATGTGCTGGGGAATCGGCCTGTGTCTGAACAGAGGCATCCAACAGCTTGCAGGACGAAGACACAAACAGCCCCCAAGCTCCAAACGCCTTCACAGACTTCCAGCGTGTGAAAGAACCCACGTGTCTCTCCAGCACCCTACCCACCAGGGGACACCCGCCGCAGCCGCCTCCGCCCCCAAAAGCCAAAGTCATGTGACTGCTACCAGCCTTTGTCCAGCAGCTCAGAAGGACAGGGCCAGCGTCACTGGTACGTTCTGTCCAGCTCAAAGCCCAGGACAGAGGTCGAGAAATAGTAAGGACCGCAAGAGTCCCAGGATGGGGTGGGCTGCGGATGTGGGGTGTGTGAAATCAGGATAGCCATCTACTTCCTCATGAAATTTGCTTCTCCAAGCCAAGTGTCCTCTTTTTACAGGACCGGGATTAATAGCATCCCCGACTAAGGACCCTGTGTGCCCAAGGATATCTAAAACAATGCTGATGGGTCCACGTGAGTCTGTGTGAGTAGGGGAGGGAGGTCAAGAACACAGGAATAAGCCAAAACGGAAGGTTTCTATTAGACAGCACTGCCTTTAAAAGGTCCATGTTTCCCATGATTGACAATTAACTTTGGCATCAATGAACGGCTCCCCTTTCCCGCCTCCACCCCCCCCCCACATGGATTCCCCCCCCCAACCATGAAATTTATAGTCCCTCTCTTGGATTGCTACAGTCTACAGCAAGCATAGGACCAAAACAACAACTAGAGGGCAAAGCAATTAACCATTTCCCCAGGCTGAAGTTCTAGCCTCTTATTGCCTTGATAATTTACTCTGTAAAGTGGCAGGTACCTTGGTTCAGAGTCACTTTCCAAATCTATTTAAAAGTCCCTGAATTCTGCTGAGTCTGATTTCACTCTATGAACAGGACAAAAAACAATAAGGTCTTCAACACTTCATTGTTTGGTGCTAAATATCAGCCGTGATACTTACTTAAAAGCCTATAATTATAATACAACTTGGTTCTCCTGCAAAGCCTCCATTTCCTGGTATACTAGGAGAATAGAATTAGTGGTTTTATTGTTTTAGTGCATCTCTGGAGCAGCGGACCAAAGATTGTATCACTGGGTATCATCCCTTCTCCACACATCTTCCTCTTCCCACAGAGATCCTGCAGCCCTCAGACCCAGCCTCATGGTTCCCGTGGAAAAGTTGTGGAGGTTCTGAGCTTTCAGGGAAGATACAAGGAATGCAAATACCAAGAGCGAAAGGAACCAACATTTTATCACAATCTGTCCAATTCTGAACCAATGATATTGTCTACTCTGACTTCTCCTCGCCCCCAACTGCATTTTCTCCTGCTTCCTATTCAAGGGAACAGCTCCACCATCCGCCACTGGCTCAAGTTACCAACATGGTGGTCCTCTGGGACTTACCCATTTCCCTCACCACTATCCCCATGCCAGATCCACCCAGTCTCCTAAGTCCTGTCAGGGCTATTCTTTCTTCTCCAGCCTACCACTACCGCCTTTGTTCAGATCACCATCTCTTCCCCTGGGTTAACAACAGACTCCTACCTGGTCTCCCTGCCTCCAGGCTTGCTCCCTTCTCTCTATTCTCCGCACTAGAGCCAGGATGATCTTTTAGATCAAAACCAAAATAGATCATGTCACTGCTCTGCTTAAAACCCCCCAGAAACTCAGGGCCCCTGGGTGCCTCAGTCGGTTAAGCGTCTGCCTTTGGCTCAGGTCATGATCGAGTCCCGCATCGGGCTCCTTGCTCAGTGAGGAGTCTGCTTCTCCCTCTGCCTCTCCCCCACCCCCACCCGGGCTTTTGCTCTCTCTCTCTCTCTCTCTCGCTCGCTCATTCTCTCTCTCAAATAAATAAATAAAATCTTAAAAAAAAAAAACCTCAGAAACTACCTGCATTCACCAGGACAAAATTCAAACCCTGATCACTAATACCCTTCATGTTGGTGTCCGTGCCCCCTCTCCAGCTTCCTTTCTTGTACCCCCTCTCTTATCAAATATTAAATTATTGCCGTTCTCAGAACACACCATACCTTTTCATGCCTCTAGCCTCTGCACGTACTGTTTCCACATTCTGGACCCAGTTTCCATCTTTCTCCTGGCTAAGTCCATTCCATTCTCCAAAGACTCAACTCATGCATAACTTCCTCTGGAAAACTTGCTAGAGAGGTAAAAAGTCCATCTTGCTTCCCTACTCTTCCCAAGGGTTCACATAAAATCATGCTGTTTTGTAGTTGTTGTTTCTTATCCCTCTGGTATGTGGCACAAAGTGAGGCAGATCTCTGAGCAACTCTTGACCCACAGCATTCATCTTTCTTTGCTCTTTCCTAACAGGGCCCCACTTTGTTCTGGTACTCACTCTCTCCCAAGAAGCTCCAAGTTTCAGGGAAAGCTGACAGCATCTGATTGGTCCAAGGGTAAATGCGCTTCCTTTCACAAGAACTGGCTCAAGAATGTCATGTGACCCAGCTCTGGCCAATGAGATCTGATGTTTCTTGAAAGAAACAAGAGGTGCTAGATGTCCTTGCTTCTTCTTCCACATAGGATGTATGTTTGGTGCCAGGGTCCCTTTGGCAGTTGGGTGAATTCTATGGACCCCTTCTTAGAATGATATTTTTAAATACATCAAATAAACTACATGCAAAGAACTATAACATAACACAACTACTAAATATTGAAACAGCATATTTATGATATAATAATATATGCAATACTTTGTTAACATATTCAATATCAAGATCTAGTGGTGGGTCTAATAACTACTATAATTTCAAATTAAGCATAAAGTATATTCATGATATATTCACAATTATAATGCTACTTGAAAATACATGTGATTTCTATTGGCGACAAACCCACACTGCCCTACTACTACTGTAGTTTGTTACCTACATTCATAATTGAAGGAAATAACAAATTTTAGTTAGAGTTTGATGATGTGATTCTTTTTCCCACTCAGGTTCATGGGTCCCTGAGTTTATCCATGGAGCTCAGAAAAGAACCCCCGATCTGGACTTTGTACTCTCTGGTTGTGATGGCTGGAACCACTGCAGCCATTTTGCTCACAACCTAAGGATGAACTAGTATGGAGGTTAGCATAGCAAAAAGATGAGAAGAAACTGGGTCCTTGATGCTGATGCTGAGTCTCTAAACCAACCAATCCTGGAGCCCATGGACTTCAGTTATGAAGAGTAATAAAATTACTTATTGTTCAAGCCCATTTGAGCCAGGGTTTCTGTCTCTTTAGCCAATTTTCAGGGAATGAAAAATGTTTAACTTTATATCAGAGTCACTGTCATAGGACAGAACAAATGCAACATCTACATTGAGCTCCCAATCGAAGAGGAAAGCCCCTCTCCTAACTAAAAGCCATGTATTTTATTTTTTTATTTTAATTACAGTATAGTTCACAGAGACTAAAAGCAATTTAAACTACCCTGCTATGTTCACAGTGTAGGACAATACTGATCCTCCAGAGATCGTGTCAGCCCTGAGCCCTGGGCCACAGAGGCTAGAGAAGCACCTGTCTCACAGCACCATCTTTTTTTTTTTTTTTAAAGATTTTATGTATTTATTTGACAGAGAGAGACACAGCCAGAGAGGGAACACAAGCAGGGGGAGTGGGAGAGGGAGAAGCAGGCTTCCCGCCGAGCAGGGAGCCTGACGCGGGGCTCGATCCCAGGACCCTGGGATCATGACCTGAGCCGAAGGCAGACGCTTAACGACTGAGCCACCCAGGCGCCCATCCCACAGCACCATCTTGCAAAGCATATTGGATGGAGGTGAAGCCTTGCACAGGGACCAGTCGACGAGAACTCTTTTCCTAACTACTGCATGGTGAGCATGCCTGAAAGCACTAACAAGGATTCTGAATTTAAAAGCTGACATTCCAAAGACTATACTGTCAGGGATCATTTCTACAGTTCGTTACTAGAGAAGTTTCTCTGAACATGTAGAGTACCCAAAACCATGAAGAGGAGGTGCAATGTCCCTTTCTGAGCATGAAGCTGGCTCTGGGCGTGGCTTCTGCAGCTGCCCTTTGTCATTGATGATCATTCTTCTCCTCCTTTGGGAAACTAGGAGGGAAGGGACACCATCTGAGTAGTTTTCGGGGGGGGGTGGGGGAGGATAAAGGCTGACACGCCATCATCTACAGCAAGGGGTGAGAACAATGTGGGACAGCCAAAAGAGCAGTACTATTCAAACTATTAGTCCCTAGAAAAGATGGAACTTGAGCACATGTCAGAAACACCTTGAATATGCATTAGGAACATGGGAGAGAGCTTTCAGGGCCCTGTCCCCACAGGTTCTGCTTCAATAGGTTGGCAATGGACCCCAAAATTTGCATTTCCAAAATGTTTGGGGTTATGCTGATGCTGGGGACCACACTTTGAGAAGCACTCAAATGTTTCTTGAAAGAAACAAGAGGTGCTAGATGCTAGGTGCCTAGAAGCTGTACAGCAACCCAGAATTACTTCCTCACCCACATGGCTAATGATATCACTTAGGGAAAAGGAACTGGCCTTAAAAATTCGTCAGGTATTAATATTCTGAGCCACTGATCTAGTTTTCTTTACCAAATGTGGTTTGAGCCAGGATTGTGATTTGGTTCAATCTTTGGTGGTGGAGTGCTGGATAAGTATAAGTACATAAGTGTACATAAGTATATTACATATACTTACAATGAAATAAATTATGTTAAAAACAAAGGTAATAAATACTCAGAACTCCTCACTTTCCAATTATTTTACCACATTTTATTATTATCTATGCTCTTGAGGTTATTTACATCTAGTCTGTATGGTAGAAATACCACAAATAATGCTGTGCTATTTTGCATCTCTTTCCAAATCCACATTCCGTGACTTAAAGGTGGTAGATTGAAATCAGCCACGGTGAGAGTATTTACATCATGGAAATTATTGATTGCATAGACTTAAGAAAATAATGGAGAAATGTCAATAATGGAGATTCGATTTAAATGCATGTTGTATCTATAATTGTTACATTGTGACTGGAACAGAAAATTCAGGAAACCTTCTCCCAGAGCTCAAAACCTACTACGTGATTCAGCAAAGAAGTCACTGTGTCATTAGTGAACAAATGAAGATCCAATAGACATCTTTGTTGTTTCTCTTCTGTCTTACTCCTTAACAGAAATGAAAACACAAACCCATACTCACATCGGAATTATACTCACTTATTTAGTGACGTAAGCGCCTTCTTTGCTGAATAGGATAGTAATCAAGCATTTATTCATAGTCTGATTTTGTCAAATCGTGGTTGAATTGCAACCATAGTTTGGCTATGGACACGGGAGTTCAACAAAGGTCAAGAATCGTGAGAATCAATTGCCTATATGGAATTTACAGTACTGCATTGTGTAACTTGTTATTTGTAAATGGTGTGCTACATTCCTTTTCCATCTATAAAATTTATAAAATTTTATAATAAACATATATAAATTATATAAAGTTTACAATAAGCATTTTTTTTTTCCTGGAGAGCTGGTTTTTTAACATTTACCAGCACCATCTTTTAATCATCTTTGAATCCTGAATGGGGTGGGCCCTCGCTGATCATTAAGGTTATGATTCTGGTGCCCTGAGTAAGCACAACGGGGTGAGCAGCTCCCTTACAGAATTGTTTCACCAGGCTTATTTCTTTTGAATGGGCCGCCTGTAACAATAGTATCTTTCATCCTTGTTGCAATTGTCCTTGAGTGGGGACACTGGTGCTTTCATCCTCATATGCATAGTTCGGTGCACTTGCCCTCACAGGGAGATGCCCTGAAAGTAACAAAACTCGCAGAACCAGGGCCACACCCAGCCTTCCAGTAGTTGTCTTTTCCTACAGGTTTACTGTGACACATGGCAGACAACTCCCCGGAGAGTCTTTCCGTGAGAACAGGACTGGGGAAGGGAGCTTCCTTCCTCCTCAGAGGTCCGGGGCAGCGGGGCAGCACGCTAAGGGGCGGAGGGGGGGGGGGCTCCAGAGGCGGGCAGGGCCACAGAAACAGAGCATTCTGGGCAATGGTGATTACTATGCAACACGAGGCCTGGAGCTCCACCGGGAGCAGAGGGTCTCTCCAGAGCTATGGAGATGTCAGACTGGATGGACGTGTTCACCCACACCTCGAGGACTCCCAGATATGCTAGAGAGGGGAGGCCTATTCCTATAGTTACTCAGGTGGGACTACCCACCTACCCACCCACCTTCCAGTCCCACGACTTAGATCTCATTTGTACCCCATTTGTCAAGCTTCATTTTGCAGACAAGAAAGCCCATCTCAGGAGAGAGATGACTCAACCAAAGGAGTCACAGGGTGAGTCAGAGTCCAGTGCTGTGGATGTGTGTCTGCTTCACCCAGTCTCTGCTCCAGGCAATGAGTCTCCTTTAAATAAGCAGGGGAAGCATCAGCTCCTTGTATAGAAACATGCTGAGCCAGCTGGCATGTCTGTGAATCAGCATTTGTGCTTCTCCCAGACCATTTACAGATTCTGGGAGGAGAGTGCAGGGTGAGGGTGCTCCAGAAGCATGATGCTCACAGCTTTTACACAATGGCCAAGCCCTCCCCACCTTGGCTCACCATCCACCTGTTGCATTTGTATCAGTCTGGCACCCCAATACAATGCAAGTTCCTATAGGCAAGGAACATGATGTCCATGGGCTTTGCGGTCAGAACTTGGTTTAAATACTGCTGTTGCCACTTATTAGCTGTGACATTGGGCAAGTCCATCAAATGGGGAAAAAGTAAAGGAACAAAAATTTATTGAAGGCCTATACAAGAAGGATCTTTATAGTTGTAAGTGGTTGAATCCCAACTCAAACAGGATTAAGCAAAAAAGATAATTTACTGGCTCAGCAATCCCATTAATCCTGGAACAGATCTTGTTGGCTTCGGACGTGTTTGGACCCAGGGGAATATCTTCAGGACCCACACTCACTCTGTCCGTCTCTGGAGTCCCCATTCTCTTGTGGACTCCATTATCAAACGACTCTTTACTCAGAGTAGGAAAATGACTGATCAAACTCCAGTCATACATATGCTGCGGCTCAGGCCAAGCAGAAAGGAGAATACATCTCGTCTCAATAACGCCCTCAGGAATCCTAAGAGTCACTTGGATTAGACCGATCTGAGTCACATGCTGTACCTCTGAGCCAATTACTGTGGTGAGGTAAATTCAGAGCACTGATTGGCCATGCTTGGGTCACATGCTCCTTCCTTAGCCAATGACTGTGGGGAGGTAAATTCAGAACACTGATTGGCCATGCTTGGGTCACATGCTCCTCCCCAGGAGGCGGGGATGAAGCCGGGTCCAGAGCACAGGAACAACAAATGGAGTAGGCAGTAGAGTTTTGCAAAGAAATGCTTTCCCTGAAAGCAAGGGGAGTGGATTCTGGATAACCAAAAAGTGTCGTCACATGTTTGGTTCATTATTTTAATCAAGCTCTCATAACAATGTAATTTAACCTTTCAGCTCTACAGTTTCCTCTTTTGAAATGAGAATAATGATACCTAATAAGAAGAATAGCTACCACTTATTTAGTACTTACTATACCAGGCACTGGGCTAAGTGCTTTATATATTCCAACTTAATTATTTATGTCTTAAGATTGTTGTTATTTTTTTTTAAGTTTTTATTTATTTATTCATGAGAGACAGAGAGAGAGAGGCAGAGGGAGAAGCAGGCTCCCAAGGAGCAGGGAGCCCGATGCAGGACTCGATCCCAGGACCCTGGGATCATGACCTGAACCAAAGGCAGATGCTTAACTATCTGAGCCACCCAGGCACCCTTAAGATTGTTAGACGTAAATTAAAACAGATGACTTAAAAGGTCCTAGGCATTGTACCTGGATATAGTAGATGTTAAATGCTTAAATGTATTTTATTTGTATCAGCCACTCACCTACTACAGTATTAAGCATCTAACTGGTACGTATTGCAAAAGCTGCATTAATGAATGAAAGTGTGGATTATTTCTGCATTTAATTATTATATTCTACCTAGTTGCACAAAGGATGTGATATAACACACAGGACGTACATTCAGCAATATAGTGCAATATATAGAGGAAAACAAAATCAGAACCAATGGACTATGTAAATTAGAATAGAATAACAAGGTAAGTGGAAAAGTAAAATGCATTCATGGAGACCATGAAATTAGTTTTTGAATTTGGCTCTGAGTTTCCTGGTAAACAAAAAGAAAAGGGAAACCGCATTAATTGCAGTTCTACAGTTCAAGAGTGTGGTTGGGGTGGGGGGGGGCGTGGACAGAATATCATTCCTCAGGGAAAAGAATTTAATGCACTGGATTTTAAAAGATAAAGGAATTATGGTCAGGGGTGGGGCAGGTACAGGGACAGTTACCGATAGATCCTGTTCAGGGACAATGGCAGCAACTCTACCACAGAAAGTAATGGGCAAGGCAGTATCTCACCTCTTGTGGGGCAAATGCCCGAGGTACTTCGATAACAGGATGGGGTGCCACTTTTGGTCTCTGATAAGAACTCGATCTCTGGAGGCACAGTGCTTCCTACAGCCTTGGAAGGACTTCCCTCTGACATTTAGAGAGTCCACATTTAGAGAGGAAATAGAACCTTGTCTCTAGGAAGAGGCTGATCCCGAGGGCCCGAGCTCCCTCCTCAAGGCCCAGAAAATGTTCCCATGAAGCTTCGGGAGGAGAAATCAAGGGGTTCTCACCTAGCATCGCTCCTAGACAGGGCACCTCCTTTTGACTCCAAGGCTCTGGCCTACAGCTGGGAGAGAGTTAATTGTGGTGACCCAAATCTGCAGTCCCATTTTCAGCATGCTGAAAATTACTTTTTAATCCTGGCTTTCAAGGCTTGCCTGGGGAGCCATCTGCTGCACCCTCCCCCACCTCGGGCACATGGGATTACTCCCACCTGCCCCGCCTCACTTGCTTTTGTGGGTCCTAATTCTGCTCCTGGTCCATCCAGAATAATAATAATTTAGAGGATGACAGTTTCATTTGTGGGGTGGGAAGCGAGCCTAGATTTTAAAACAACAAAAATCAAGGTCTTCCAGCCCAGATTAAATAGAAAGCAATTTGAGAGGTCAGAATCCGTAAACAATTTGTAGGTCTAGGATAATCAGACCTCGCAGCCTCAGGGATGCGGTGCCATCTGCTGCAGGCTTCTGGGGCTGGGCAAAATGGAGTTTGGGGTTTTTCTGGGCTTCAATACTTGGGCATCAGTGGGTTACAAAAGTCAGTGATGCACCCATGACTCTGGGTTCGTTCCACCCAAGGAAACAGCAGAAATCCCTGAGCTCCCTTTGGAGAAAACCCAGAGATTATGGACCAATTTGTGTAGACCACCTACTGTGTGCCTCAGGTTACACTCTTAAGGACCTCACTAAGCAGCGGAGGACAGAGATGAGTCAACAAAGAGGACCCAGTATTAAGTGTGAAGTGTGCTATGAAAAGGGGTCTCTGGGAGTGCTGAGAGAGCGCCAACCCTCTGGGTTGGGTGGAGTTTAAGCTGAGCCTTAAAGAAAAGAAGTTCACCAAATGGACAAGGTGAGACAGGGCATTCCAGGGAAAGGGAATAATAGCACAGTCAGAGGTCTGAGAGGGGATGGTGCTTCTGAGGAGGGTGCAGGGAAAGAGTTCTCATCCCCATGGCTGATAGAAGCATTGATTGCTTGGGTACCACCTCTATGAAGGACAATCTAGCAATAATTTTTGAAATTTCAAATACACATATCCTTTCACACAGAAATTCCACTTCCAAAAAAAAAAAAGAAAGAAAGAAAGAAAAGAAATTCCACTTCCAAGAATTTATCTTTTAAACACACTCCCAATGTGCAAAGTGAGGTACTCAACAAGGTTATTCAATAACGAAAGGTTTGGAATGACCTAAATGCCCACCAACAGGAGGCTGGTTAAGTGAATTATAGTACAGCCATACAAAGAATATTCTGCAGTGGAAGAAAGAATGAAGTAGTTCTTTATGTTCTGGTATGAAATGATCTCCAAGAGTATTGTTAGGTGATAAAGAAAAAAAATGAGGGATCAACCAAATGCAATGTGTAGACCTTGCTTGAATTTTGATTTGAACAAAGCAGCATCTGTTAAAAAGGGGGAGAGAGATAAAGAGGGAGGAGACCGTTAGGGAATCTGAATGCTGACTGGATAGTTTATGATATATTTTTTTACATGTGATAGATATTGTGGTTATATTTTTTAAGTCATTCTTTTAGTGATATATGCTGAATTATTTATAGATGAAATTATATGATGTCTGGGTTTGGCTTTAAAATAATCAGGGGTGTGGGACACCTGGGTGGCTCAGTTGGTTAAGCAGCTGACTCTTGGTTTCAGCTCAGGTCATGGTCTCAGGGTCCTGGGATCCAGCCCCGCATTGGGCTCAGTGCTCAGCAGGGAGTCTGCTCAAGGATCCTCTCTCTCCCTCTGCCCCTGCCCCTGCTCATGCTCTCACTCGCTCGCTCTCTCCGTCTAAAATAAATAAATAAATCTTTTAAAAAATAATTGGGGTTAGAGCTGGGGTATCAGTAAAATAAGATTGATCATGTATGAGAACTCTTGAAGTGGGCTGATGGCTATATGGGGATTCACACTATTTTCTCTACTTTTGCTTATGTGTGATTTTTTTTCTATGATAAAAAGTTCTTAGGGCGCCTGGGTGGCTCAGTTGGTTAAGCGACTGCCTTCGGCTCAGGTCATGATCCTGAAGTCCCTGGATCGAGTCCCGCATCGGGCTCCCTGCTCGGCAGGGAGTCTGCTTCTCCCTCTGACCCTCCCCCCTCTCATGTGCTCTCTCTCATTCTCTCTCTCAAATAAATAAATAAAATCTTTAAAAAAAAAAAGTTCTTAGAAAGCAAGAAGCAGAGTAGTATATTTAATATGCTGCCATTAAAGTAAAAAGAGCAGACTCTCACAAAAAATTACATATATACATATATATATATATATATATATATATATACACACACACAGATGTGTATTTATTGAATGAATGAATATTTTCTTGGGAACTCTCAGACTATTTGGGAATAAAATTAGCCTAAATAGTCTGATAGTAATAATTATAGTATAGTCTGAAAAATGGGAGGATATGAAGAAGGAAATGAATAACCGTAAGCCGGGAGAGGGGGTAGTTGAGGAAGATTTCTCAAGAGGAGACGATATTTGTGCTACAGCCCAAAAGATGCCCAGCAGCTTGCCAGATGAGGAATGTGAGGAGTCATGCATTTTGAATTGAAGGAAAATCAGGAGCAAAGGCAGGAAACTTGAAAGAATGTAGCATGTTTAACTAAAAATACGACTTTTGTTTAAAAATTACCAAAATCAATACCGTACTGTTGTCTTATATATAGAAATTTAACAATAGCTCTTCAAAAAAAAAAAAATGTATGCGCCCACAAAAAGAAAAAAAAGAGAGCAGAAACAATAGATTTGCCTCTTTGCTTATATGTGTATAACAAGTCTCTGGAAGAAACACATGTAGCTGGTAAAATCAGCGGCCTCTAGGAAGGTGGACTGTGGCTGGAGGACCGGGCAAGAAGGAGACTTTTCAGTTTTCTTTTTTGCATCTTTTGAATTTTTTTTTAAACGTAAGACTATTATTTATTTATTTATTTATTTATTTATTTTAAGTAAGCTCTACCCACAATGTGGGGCTTGAATTCTCGTAGAGCACGAGATCAAGAGTCTTGTCCTCTACTGACTGAACCAGCCAGGCACCCTGTTTCTTTTGAATTTTGAGTCAAGTGAATGCATTACCTATGCTTTTAAGTTGAAAAATTTTAAAAATATATAAGATTTGGCATCGGAATTACCTGTCTAGCTTGAGCAAGTTACTCAGCCTCTACCTCTATGAACCTGTTCTTCATCTATGGGATGGGGACGATAACATCAGAATCTTCGTCATGGCAGTGTTGTGGGATTAAATGAAATACACTAAGTTAAATAATGTAATAAATGAAATTCTGCATGGAGAGCACTGTTCTGAACACCAGCTGACGTAAATGGCAAGACCAGGACTCAACCCACAACAATTTGATTCCACAGTCTGTGTACTTTCCAATCCAAAAGTTAATCACCCAGTCAAGTTCAAGAGGGTCCCCAAGTTGAAGACGGGAATGGGATCAGTCTGAAGCTTAGATGTTATGGCCTCGTGGGTCTTTATTATCCATGATCAGCTTTGCCAAGAAGACTGTGCAGGCAATCATCATCAGCACTCCGATATTTTCAATGGCCTGTCTTTCCCAGGAAGGATCACTGAAGGTCAAATGGATGAAAGGCGTAATCTTATCTATACAACCAGGACCAAATCTTTTTTTTTTTTTTTTTAAGATTGTATTTATTTATTTGACAGAGAGAGACACAGCGAGAGAGGGAACACAAGCAGGGGGAGTGGGAGAGGGAGAAGCAGGCTTCCCTCTGAGCAGGGAGCCTGATGCAGGGCTTGATCCCAGGACCCTGGGACCATGACCTGAGCTGAAGGTAGACGCTTAACGACTGAGCCACCCAGGTGCCCCCAGGACCAAATCTTACTCTCTGAGAGGAGTGGTTCTTCCCAGAGCTGCTCACAGACCGCTGGTTCCAACAGCAGAGAACCCTGGCCTGGAAGTCACGAGGTTTGAGACCCAGGTTGGGAGTTGAGGTTTGTCTTTATTCGCAAAACATATAACCTAAATCATATACCTTAACCTCACTGGGCCTAGGTTTTCTCATCTGCAAAATGGGAATAAAAATGCCTGCCCTAGTTACCTCTTGGGGTTGACGTGAATTTAGTGCAAAGATATGTGTGATAGTACACCTTCTAACTCAGACTTGAGACTATTAGGATCTTTTCCAATCCACTTTACCCACGCATATTCTTTGGTCCACAGAGATGTATCTTCTACGTAAGTTAAAAATGTGATCAAAGGTAAGTTGAAAATGCTGACCTTCCATTAGCAAGTCGAAGCTGTCACTTTGAAGTTCCCTAAACTGTCCTCCTCTCCTCTGTCAAAGAGATTACAACACACAGGTGGGTGGGAAGGATCCTGTGCCCCATAAATACATGTAGGCGATATCCATCTATTTCAAATGTCTGTCCTTGCTGAGAGCTGCAGCTGTCTTGATGTGGCTAAATGAAGTAGGGAAAAATCAGAAAAATGCAAATGAGATTCTTATTTTAGGCAAATCAATCTTAGCAATGCTCATATCTGATCAAGCTTATCTTTAGGACGATCATTAGGATAATGGATTAATGCAAAAGTTTATTTTTGCCCTGTCTGTTCTCAGCTCTTAAGATCCTTCAGATCACATCTTGACTCTGCCAGACAGCCCCCCCAAAACTCCTTATAAGTCAGTTTGGCAACAGTACCCCCAGCATTAAGCTGGAGGGGACCCTGGCAATCACAGGGTCCAGCTCACCCCAAGGTCACCGGCACCGCGCTGCTCCCACCTCTTCTCACATGACATGAGCCAGCTGCAGCCACTCTTGGACTGCAGGGTTTCCTGTGGGCAGCCCCAGAAAGGGGATGAGGAAGATATATGGGACTTTTTTTCATGAGGAGGTCTTTGAGGGACAGTGCGGTGAGGAGGTTAAGGGCATGAGCTTGGAAATCAGGCAGTCCTGGTTGAATCCCAGCTCTCTCATTTACCTGCTGGGTGACCCTAGCTTCCATGAGCCTCAGTTTCCTCATCTGTAAAATGGGGATACTGACATCTATTTCTTAGTGTTGCAGCGTGATCTAAATGAGAATCATGTGTGTAAAGCACTTTGCGGAACATGTCTGACATGGGGTAAAAATGAGAGCTACTGAGCACTTCATATGCATCAGCACTGTTCCGGATCATTTATGTGCACTTACTTATTTAACACCAGCAACAGGCTTACAGCATAGGTGTTATTAGTCCCCTCTTTAAAAAAAGGTGGGGGGGGAGAAGCTGAAGACCCTGAGAGGTCGAGGTCCACAGCAGAGTGGCCGAGTTAAGATTTGAACCCATGGCTCTAGAGCCCAAACTCTCACTCCTACCTTTCAGCTACTGGCAACTCACTTTTTGACCTGACCAAGATGGAGAAGGGGTCTCCCTGCCTGGCACAGAAGCTGGACTTGTCATGAACCTTTCCAGAAGTCTGTATAATGAGAAAAAGAGGGCACCTGGTCAAGAAGGGAGAGGCACGTAAGGAGAAGGTAGAGGGGACATGGTACCTTCACAATGCAATATGAAAGAGGGCCAGAGGTATCCCATCGTCAGGCAGCCACCTTCTGGTGTGGAAACACCATCACCTGGCCGGAGCCCCCAGCGGCCCCCCGTCCTGAGCCTGAAGCTTTGGCTAAGGTTCTCAGGATGCTGGAGAAACATCCTAGGTCTTTGCGGAAATGAAAGTCAAGGCACCCTCCCAACGCCTTTTTCATTTCAAGCATTAGATCACTTTGAACCAGAGCCACAGTGGGACTGGAAGGTGGGAGTCAGACCGGGGAAAATGGTATTTGGAAATATCCTCCCTCTGAGTCCAAAAATGTCTGGCTATGGAAAAGCCCAGATTCTTAGGAACAGCATAATGATTGAGACTAAGGACTCAGAACTCAGGCTTGTTTCAGCTCGAACACTTACACAGATCCATGGCCTTGGGAGATGGTCTTAACCTGGGGTCTTGATTTTCTCATCTGTAAAGTGGGGCTAACAATACCTTCCCATAGGGTTTTGAGGATTAAATAAGAGAATTTGCACAGAGCCTAGATAGGGTCTGGCACGGAGCTAGTGGTTAATAAATAGTAACTAGTTTTTGTTATATGTGGTGGTTTTAAATTTCTGAAAGACAAAAATACTGAAACAAAACAAGTGAACATGGTGGGGGGTGAGGGAAAGAGAGGCAAACCAAGAAACAGACTCAACTATAGGAAGCAAACTGAGGGTTGCTGGAGGGGAGCTGGGGAGGGGATGGGGGAAATAGGGGATTAGAGAGGGCACTTGTGATGAGCACCGGGTGTTGTCCGTAAGCGATGAATCACTAAATTCTACACCTGAAACTAATGTTACACTTGTATGTTAACTAGCTGGAATTTAAATAAATATTTGGAGTACAGGAAAAAAAATTAAAACCAAAAATACAGGGCGCCTGGGTGGCTCAGTCGGTTAAGCGACTGCCTTCGGCTCAGGTCATGATCCTGGAGTCCCGGGATCGAGTCCCGCATCGGGCTCCCTGCTCGGCAGGGAGTCTGCTTCTCCCTCTGACCCTCTCCCTCTCATGCTCTCTCTATCTCATTCTCTCTCTCAAATAAATAAATAAAATCTTTAAAAAAATATATATTTAAAACCAAAAATACATATTCAGTTGACTGTGTGTGTCAAGTGGGGAGGGTGTACACACATACATATAAACATGCCTTTATACGTGGTTCCCCAGATATGTCACTGAAAAACCAGCACATGCTTGAATCAATGTGGGGCATATTCTACCTACTCCTCAGTCCAGTGGGGTGTGCGAGACAGCGATTATTACCCCCATTTTAGAGATCAGGAGTCTAAGGGACTCAGCAGGATCTAAGAAGCTTGCTCAAGGATTCGAGGCTAATCCAATGTCCCTTCTACACTTTTCTTAGTTTTCCTCAGATTTTATGCCCACCCTCCCCTCCCACACAAATTCTTTTTCAAACAAAAGGATTATGGATTCCCCCAAACACGTCTGGTTATGCGGGGGGGAGACACGTTAGAAGAGGGGAGAGGAAAAAGAAAGCAGAGGATGACAGAGGAGGGTGAGGTGAAGGGAGGGGCGCTGTCTTTGTTACTAAGACCCAGTCCCCTCCTCAAGGCCAAGAGCAGCACCCACTCACCCTGCCTGCCCCGCCCCCAGCCTTGTGTCTGCCCCTCCCAGCCTTGTCCTCCCAAGGGCTTATGGAGATGCCCCCCAGCGGGGTCCCTGTAAGGGGCTCTGAGCTCCTGGGACTCTGAAGTGCCTTCCGGGGCCTCTGTCCCACCCTGCTGCTGGCTCCGTGCGCCTGCCTCCGGGCCGTGAAGGGTTTGTGGTACAGCTGAGATTCCAGAAGGGAAGGAGCTGCACGGACGATGAAAAAAAGGTGAAGGCTCTGCAGAAAAGAGACCGGTGTGAGGATTATAGGAAGGAGGGTGCGCACACAGTAGGGCTCTGCGGACAGAGGCCGGTCCTCCCTGCCCCCCAGGGAGCTCTCGGAGGCCCCCACCTGCCAAAGCTGCGTTTCAATTTGTCTCATACACTCAGGCTTCACTCCATTACATATGGAAATTTGGCTTCATTGATATGAAGGGGCTAATTACTACATGAAACATAATTACAAGACAGACACTGTCAGTGGGACGGGGAGCTGCCGCAGCGGCTGGGGCCGCTTCTGTGTTCCTACGGGGCTGCAAGCTGCCCGGAGCCCCGCTCCGCTTCTGGCCCTGAGAGTTCTCGCTCTACGGAGAGATGTGCTTCTCCAGGGGTCGGCGGTGCCACAGATTTCTGGAACTCAAACCCAGTTTTCCCTCTGCTTTTGCTCCACTCTTGGCGATAGGTTTCCGCAGGAACCCGCGACGTAATAAACATCATACTTAAGAGCGGAGTTAGTCTTAAAGAAATCACTTAAAGAGAAAAATGACAGGAAATGATACATCTTAAAACTAGCAAAAAGGAGAAGGCCGTGTAGAAAATATAGGGCAGCAGCGGCTGCTTTTCTCTGGGTGACGTGAGCCCCAAGAAAGAGCTGTATGTGCAGTGGGTTGCCTCAGAAATATCCTCTTTTCAAGTCCTTTATGGTTTAGGTTTTTTGGCTTTAAAATAATATATCGTAATTTACACACATGTACACACGCACACGCGCAAATATAAACAGGCAATAATCAGAGGTCAAAAGGTCCATCCTTTTTGATAATCAGAGAGACAAATTAATTGCAGCTAATATTTATGGAGCACACTCTCTGCCAAGCACTGAGCTTTGCGTATATTGATTGTCCATCTTCACAACAGCCCCATGTGGAGGATTCAATCACCTCTAATTGACAGCTAAGGAACTGAGACTTACGGGGAAGCTCCGCCAAGGTGCCCAAGTTCACACAGGTAAACGCCTGAGCAAGAGTTTGCAGGCAACCTATCTGAATCCAGAGTCTGGATTCTCAAGAAAAATGAGAGAATCCCCCAAACTAGCAGTGACATATTTTCAAGAATCTCAAGAAATATCCCTCTCTGAGATCAAGCTTTTGACCCTTGATCACCAATCTTCAGGAAAGAATCTTAAGTATGAAACAGGTCTAATGCACAATGATCTTCTTTGCAGAATTACTTACCTATAATAGGGAAGAAATTGGAAGTTAAATGATCAACAACAGGGGAAAGGTTAAATAAATCTGGCACACCCATAAGATGGGAGTATTATTCAGTGACTAAACCTGATATTTATAAAGAGTTTATAACAACATAGGGAAATGTTTGTTATATAGAATTTTAAAAAGCAAGATTCAAAATATATATGCATTACAATCTCTGCAAGAAAGAGATATGCAAAGAAAGACCAAATGTTAGTTGGGGTTTTTTAAAGCATAATCATGACTACAAGAAACAATTTTCTGTCTTTTGTGATGGCCCTTCATTGTTTGTATTCTTAACAGCTTTTCCCAGGCTCTACCCACAATCATAAGGCCTTTATGGTGAGATCTTGCTTATCTTCCCTCACAGATGTCTGTTTAAAAGAACCACCATCATCATAATTTATTATTCCCATAACTGTAAGTTTTCACACAATGGGCTTCCCTTAAGCAGAAGATATCTGTGCCAAAGTTACCTCTGTTGTCCTGGCTAATGACATCAGGTATGGAGTAAGGGACTTTTTTAAGACCAGAGAGGGGGATGCCTCAGGGGGCAGAGCTACAGGTACCTAGGAGTCTCCCCCGCACCTGAATGGTCACTGATACATTCATTCACACAGTCAACAAACCTTCACTGGATGCCGACCATATGTCAGGCACCACACTAGGTTCTGGGAACATGGAAATAAAAAACATGTCAAAAAGTTTAAGTCCTGTTTGTTTGAGGAACATCTCTGCGGCATGCGTAAGAAAAGCGGAGGAAGCTGAGGCCGAAATAAGTAACTGAGACTGTAGCAAGTCATTGGCTGGAGACAGAACTAGAAACCAAGTCATCCAACACTTTGCATTTGCTCCTTTCTTGATAGAAGGAGAAGGGGAGCTGGGGAATGTGGAGTCCTCTTGCTGGTGTGGGATGGTGGCTTCTTTGTAATAGTAATCAGTTCAATCAGTAGTTTCTGGAGCCTGCAGTGGGATGAAGAAGACCGTGGCATGGGTGGCTTGTCTTCCACAGGCCAGGCCTGTGCCTAGGTACTCACAGACTGGGACCCCTTAGCCCCAGTCTTCCTAAGACAGATGCCTGAGGCCTACCCAGGGTGTTCAATAGGCTTGGTCTCTGGAGAAGCGCCATGCTTTTTCAGTCCAGGGGGACATTGCATTCCCCCACTGTGCAGGGGTTTTCATGCTA
>NC_058417.1:18084497-18208924 GCF_002201575.2 Neomonachus schauinslandi | reverse complement strand
TTCCAGGGCTTTTCCCCGGGCCTACTGAATTGGATTTCCAGAGAGGGGCTCACATTCTGTATGTGTAATGACCGTCCCAAGTGGTCCTTATGACCTCATTGTAAGTGTTCAATAAATGGTAGATTTATAGGGTTTAATTTACTTATCAATATCTACCATCAGTTTAACAGTGATGTCACTATTTCCTTCAAGAACAATGAGTGAGTACAGTGTTTCACATTTGGATAATTAAAGGGCTATTCTGAGATTTTTCTTAAAACAGCAATCTTCCCCAAAGGTGAATTAAGGTCTCTAAATCCAGATGCAGAAAATGATGATCTGTAAATTGCAAATGAGCACTTTTTCTGCTTCTACCTACTAATGCTTCAAACACTTCAGGGCCTGATCATATATGGACATTATCATGTCAAGCACTCTGTAGGGCCTTGTATACAATATTTCATCTTCAGAATTACATTAAATTCACATATGCAACTTCAACACTTGTTTTTAAAATGTAGCAGACTCAGAAACATAACCCTTGCTTTGGGAAGTTGTCATATATGTTCTTATTACTCAGTTTATTCATCCTTCTAAATCTTTACACCCAAGCGTGATCAGTCATGTCTATCCTTTATTATTATAGATTTTCTGCAGTCTTTTCTACAAATCCTTTAGTATATCCTTTCTGAAACACCACTTCTCTTCTAATATTATCTGGTTTTCCAACTCGTTAGAGTGATATTTTCTTCTCCGTGTAAAATTGCTGACATCAATGAGGTGTGAATTCACTCTCCCGGGTTTTGTTCCTGTATGAATTCTCTGGAGAACCATAAGTCATGACTTCTAGATGAAAACCTTTGCCTATTTTTGCTCATTGATTTCTTAGAAAAAGCTGTGTGACATCTAGATAAGATGAGCTTCTTATGTCATATGAGGGTTGAGCTGTATCTGGAAACTTATCCCATGTTCAACAGACCACAGGACTTTTTCATATGAATTCTCTTTAAGTTTCAATTCCCTTTTGAGGTTGTCTCTTGGTATTTCCAGTGACCTTTTATTCATGCCTTTGTTTTTTCTGGAAGAGGTTCATCAAATTGCCCTCCACAACACTGCTTCGGAAGACCCTGCTGGTCCCTACCACTTGCCTAGACCACAGTATAAACACTTGAGGCAGGACCTCCAGTTTGGTTTCCTTCCAGGAATAATAGCAATATCAACTATTCATGTGCATTCTGCTAAAAGCTTTACCTACATTATCCCATTTAATCTTCAAAATAAAACTTCAAAGTGGATACTATTATAATCTGTATTTTGAATATTTAGTTCAGAGTGATTAAACAACTTGCTCAAGGTCACACAGCTAGTAAGTAGCAGACTTACTTTGGACGCTAATGGCAGTGCTTCTAATCTCTGTAGTGCTGCCTAAAATCCCTCTCACTTTTGATCCTGTCCCTTGTGACCTGCTGGGAGCCCCAACCTTGCCAAGGGGAAGTCCACAGTCTTTAAAACTTGCAGCCCAAGGTTGGCACTAAGGTCTTGCCCAGCCCAGCTGGACTTGCACCACCAGAGAGGCTTTATTCTCCAGCCTCTGTGCTCCTCCACAGCCATTCTCTGAGAGATGACATCATGATGAAATTACTTCCTGCTGCTCCAGGCACTCTCTTGCAACTCCAGTGCCCTCAACACACTCCAGTTGCCCAGTTCTAATTATCACCAGGCTGAGTGGACCCTTGGAGAAGCCTCAAGGCAGAAGAGAACTAAATTAAAAGCCCAGGTGGCAAAGATGCTATATTATGTCTCTGTATAACAAATTATCCCCAAAGTTTAGCAGTTTAAAACATTTATTATCTCACAGTCCCCATTGGCTAGGAATCTGGATGTAGCTTAGCTGGGTGCCTCTGGTTCAAGTCCTCTCATGAGGTTACTTACAGTCAAGCTGTTGGCCAGGGATGTGGTCTCATCTGAAGGCTCAACTGGAACCAAAGGATTCAATTCCAAGCTCACTCTCATGCTTGTTGGACAGAGGATATTAATTCCTTGCCATGCCACATGGACCTCTCCATAGGACTATTTACACATGGCAGCTTGCATCCTCTAATACAAGTGAGCTAAGAGAGAAAGAAGGAAAAAGCCCATCTAAGGTACAAGCCACAGTCTTTTTATAACATAATCTCAAAGTGCTCCATCACTTTTGCTGAATTCTATTTGCTCGAAGTATGTCACTAGTCACTCAAGGGGAGGGGATTACATAAGGGTATGGATACCAGGAGAAGGATATCAATGGGGGCCATCTTAGAGGTGTACTAGACAGCATTAGTAGAACTAATTCCTTACCACCATCAGCACCCCCCCCCAAAAAAAACATACACACTAACTTTGTTCTTCTCTTTCTGAAGCTTAATTTCTTCTCTAGATAATAGCTTTTACAATCTCTTCTGCTTGACTTTTGGAGACCCCTATCAACAGGATAGTATAATAGTTGACACCTGTCAATGTTTAGGGACTTCTAGATGCTGGGTCAAACATCTCAAACTTGAAAGATGTAGAAACTGAGGCTTTGAGAGGTGAAGTAACTTGCCAAGATCATATAACTCGCAAAGAGCAGGCATATAATTTAAAAACAAAACCATCTGACTCCAGAATCTTGTTCTCTTTACTATGCTGGTCCATGCACACCCCTTATTTTTGTTTCTGCTCACTCTCAATTTACAGTAACTATGACTCCTGCAATTTGGGAGAGGTGGAGGATATTTTAGGCAAAAGGAAGATATGTTTCATTTTAGGGATCTTCCCAACCTGCCTGTAAAGGTAGAGGGGACACATTTGGGGGGGAACTAAATAAGTGAGTGCTTGGACTTGCAAGAAGCCCCACAGAAGTTTTAAGTATAGTAATAAATTGAATATGGAAGAGAAGATTATCCATTGGAATGGATCCCTTGCTCCTTCACTCCATTCCTAGCCAGATGTTGTCAGGCTGACTTCTTTTCCAGGCTCTTGAACTGTGCTCCCACAAGCTCAGATCCACTTGAGATCCCAGGGTCAATGCTAAACAAATTGCTAATTGATTGTTCCCTGTATCTCAGACACCATGCAAAGATTTTTACCTATGTTGGGTTGTTTAACTCCTACAAATATTTCTGCTGATGTGCGCTCATCATCTTGAGGTGGCTCAGCTGGAAATGATCACAGTAACAAGGGCAATGTGGCTCTAGGAATGACCCCAGTATAAGCTAAATGGTTTCATTCTGCTCCCTCAGGGAACACATATGCACGTGATCACAAGGCAAAAGAGGATGAATGGGTCAGGGAAAATCCATCTCGGACCTCATTCAGGCAGGCTCAGCCATACAGTGAGCTGAGACCACAGCCACATGCCTGGTGAGGAGCAGGCAGAAGTGTGAAAAGGCAAGGACCAAGCTGAATGCGCCCTGGGATAACCACACAGCTGGATGCCAAATGAACAGTTCATGCTCACCTGTGGTTTAGCTAGCACAGGCACCAACGTTTCCCAATCTGTAGATTAGGGGGTGGCAGAAGGAATCCAAGTGAAATCAGGCTTCCTGGCTTCAGATAACTGGTCTCTTCGCAGCAAAAATCAGGCCAGAAGGATTTAGTATTCTTTGTTCCCATCCCAGAAAAAGAGCTTCCAAGAATGAAGGAGGGTTTTAGGACCCCAACCAAATAAGCTGAATTTAGGGCAGTACTTGAATGCCCACAGAGAGCTAGAGTCCTCTGCAGGTACCCTAGGCAGAAGCCCAGTCATCAGAATAGTACCAACATGGTGGAGTTGAGGGTGGAAGGATGGGAGAAGAAAGAAAAAGAAGGGAAGGTAATGGGAAGCGCATTTTGCTAAGAATTCAGGAATCTAAGGTTCCAGGCATGTCATATCCAGGTCTTCAGAAGTAAGACTAATTCCAGACCCCATTGGCCAATGGGCTGAGACTGCAGATGGAGGAAAACCCTTGACCAGAACAATTGGTTTAAAAGTTTGGAGGAGGGGCGCCTGGGTGGCTCAGTTGGTTAAGCGACTGCCTTTGGCTCAGGTCATGATCCTGGACTCCGGGGATCAAGTCCCGCATGGGGCTCCCTGCTCGGCAGGGAGCCTGCTTCTCCCTCTGACCCTCCCCTCTCTGTGTGCTCTCTCTCTCATTCTCTCTGTCTCAAATAAAAAAATAAAATCTTTAAAAAAAAAAAGTTCGGAGGAATTGGAACTTAATTCAGGAGTGAGGGTTGAAGGGGGTGGTCAGGACCTCATGACTCTTTTGCAGGAAAAGCCATTCAAAGCCCTTGTCTCTGTACTTGCATCTCAAGATATCAAGATAAGAAACCATGATCTCAGTAACCAAGAAAGCAACAAAAAAAAAAAAAAAAAAAAAAGAGAGAGAGAGAGAGAGAAAAGAGGGGGGTCTTGGCTTCCAGTTGTGACTTTGCCACTACTTGTTTTGCAGCTCTGGTCAGGTCACTTATCTTCTCTTATCTTTGATTTTCCTGTGAGGAATGAGCCCCTAAACTGTAGG
This sequence comes from Neomonachus schauinslandi, assembly GCF_002201575.2. Taxonomy (NCBI): domain Eukaryota; kingdom Metazoa; phylum Chordata; class Mammalia; order Carnivora; family Phocidae; genus Neomonachus; species Neomonachus schauinslandi. The sequence continues at coordinate 18,204,425 of NC_058417.1, read as the reverse complement.
CTCCATGGGGACAACGATCTTGTCTGATGTAATCACTTCTGTACATATCAAAGACTTAGCAGAGTACTTGGCACACAGTACTAGCTTAATGAATATTTGCAGATTAATTAATTAATTAATTACACTATGTCAAAAGGTTGTGAGAATCAAACATGATAGTTGAGTATTAATAGTCACAGAGAGCTAATGCTACAGAATTGTAATGACATAAAAGTCTGAACATCAAACAGAGATGGACTAAAGCATGCTAACAGGCAGAATATTACCATTCTCCCTTCTCTCTCTGTCTAAAGCAAGGATCTCACCTTCAAGATGGAATGGCCTTGAATTACCTGTTGTTTACATGGTGACTTCCTTACCTTTTTTGTTTCATACCGAGTCTACTACAACTTAACTTTTCTTCATCTCAAGTGTTTTCTGGCCATGCTAGAATCCAAGCTGTCCTATCTGATGTATAGCTTGTAGGTAACTGGAGCGTCTTTGAAGCATAATGGTAGTCTTAAGAGTGGCAAAAAACTCTGGAATTGAGGGCAAGATCAGTGATGCTATCCATTATGAGGAATCTGAAAGAACACAAGGACCAGAAAGGCAACCATTAGATTTTTTTCTCTTACTCTTAATTGTGGAAAAGGGGTTTTTATGGGACACGAGGAAAAAGTGGAAAAGACAGTGACAAAATCCTATCTACAGAATCTTTGTAAAGTCTCTTCATCAATGAACTTGAGGTATCATATCACTTATTCTTCAGTGGTTTCTTGGCTTCATGGAGTTGATAAATTTCCCAAATCTTTGCAAGCTAAATTACTTCCTCTGTATGACCTAAAAGTCCTTGTCTAAAGAGAAAAGATTCCTTATACAAATAATGGAGATAAGGAACAGAATGTTCATGGAAGCTGTGAAACAGTGTGTCTGAATGCATGATCCATAGACCACCTGTGCCAGATAACCTATGGTATTGGTGAAAACTTAGATGCTACACCTTCACCCCAGCACTACTGAATCAGACTCTCTGGGGAAGAAGAAGGAGGAAGGGTAGAAAAGCTGTCTAGTACCCCCTTGGTAGGAAGGTGGGAAGAGAGTCAGGAAATATCTGTACATGATGAAGTTCCAGCCAGGTAGGATATTATCCAAGGTAGACTAACTGGAGATGCAGGACCATCCTTGAGACCACTAAAGGTCAAAGTAGCGATGCTGCATTTCGTCTTTAAATTGCAAAAAACAAACAACAAAAACAGGAGCAGGGCTGAAAGCAAGAGACTAAGCCAAAGGGTCAGGAACTTCAAAGATTCTTTCATCAGTCAAGAACAGGAGCAGGTTGAAGGCCTGGATAAACACTGATAACAGAAAGAAGCTTTTTTTTTTTTTTTTTAAGATTTTTATTTATTTATTTGTCAGAGAGAGAGAGAGCACAAGCAGGGGGAGCGGCAGACAAAGGGAGAAGCAGGCTCCCCACTGAGCAGGGAGTCCGATATGGAACTCGATCCCAGGACCCTGGGATCATGACCTGAGCCGAAGGCAGACGCTTAACCGACTGAGCCACCCAGGTGTCCCCAGAAAGAGGCTTTTAAAATTTTTTCCAGAAAGGGGCTTCTTATCTGCCATGTTGGTGTGATTCATGGATGGGTCTGCCTAACCGAAAGGTTTTTCTTCAATTGTTGCACACCCAGGAGGAACACTGTCCTGGTCCACCATTTCCCCTGCTATCACCTTCCATGACTCTAACTCAAATTTGCTGAGATTGACAGAGCTGCCAGAGGAGACAGCCCGGCTGTCTGGTATGTGTAGTTAAAAATAATCTTTAGAGTTTTCTAAGCTGGCTTCTGAATATCTATGGCTCTAATTGATGGGTGATCTTCATGCTGTTATATGAATTTGAAAACTATTGTTTCCAGAATGCATTGTTGCCCTGACTGCTGTCTGCCAAGCCTCCCCATCTTGTCCCTGCCACGTGCTGGCCCCAGCCCCACATAATCTGTCACCTCTGGGGCCACAACCTGTGCTTTGATCCACTGGGTTCCAAGTCTTCTCTGGCTTACCAAAAGATACCTAAAAAGCAGCTTGAACTTAAAAGAATAACAAAGGGGCTTTACCATGGCTTTTTGTTTTATTTATTTCTTCTCTGGGATTTCTCTGTTTCAACCACCTCAGGGGGGCAGGTACAACAAAATGACAGAAATGAAAACACTGAGCCACATTAAAATGCTCTACCAGCAACTGCCAAATCCTGAGCATTTGGAGAATAAGCTGATGGAAAGTACAGCTGTCCCTCTACTAGCAACAGGGTGTGTAGGCTCAGATTGATGGTTTTGGACTTAAGCCCAGGAGTTTAATGATAATGATAATGATGATGATGATAATTATTATAATAATAACTAACATTTATTGAGTGCTTTCTACGTGCCAGACACAGTACCACACATTGTGTGTACATATCTGTATCTACATCTATCTATATCAAAAAATTTCATTTAATTCTTACTAGAGTCGTCCTATGATGTAGGTAATACTATCACCTCCATTTTACAGAGGAGGAAACTGAGGCACTGAAAGTTTCAATAGCTTGAACAGAAACGCAACTCAAACTAGTTTAATCCAAGAAGGAGATTTGTTGGCTCATATAACTCAGAAATATGGGGTGGAATGGAGTGGGGTTAGAGATAGTTTCAGGCACATCTGGATTCAGGGGCTCAAATGATGTCTCTGAGGGACTTTGTGACTTGCTCTTTGTCAATCTCTCAGCTCTGCTTCCCTGTCTATATTGACCTCATTCTTTGCTGTTACAGTTGGGCTTCTAGATGACCACAGGCAATTCCAAGCTTACATACATCCAGAACCCCTGAGGCTATGCTTGTGAGTAGGCAAAGAACTGATGAACTTAGGAGGACCTGACCTTTTGATTTTTCTTCTCACAGCTGCCAGACCCACAAATCCCACCACGTCATTCCCTTCCTTAACACTCATCCTTGCCCCTCCATTGTCACCTACAGGATTAGGTCACATCTCCTTAGCATAACACTAGGGCCCCCCATGATCTGCTTCTTGTGTTTCCCCTCCCATGACCCTCCCTCAGACACCTTGTGTTCCTGGTAGGCCACAGTACTAACACCTCCTGGATGTTCTTTCACACCTTCCTGCCTTTGTTGCTGCTGTTTCCTTGGCCTGCAGTACCCTATCCTCACTTCTGATTCCTCCTGGAAAATGCTTATTCATCCTTAAAGATTCAATAGCCTAGCTCCAAACAGCAGACTCTATGACTGAGCGGGGACTTCCACTCCTGGTTCAGGCTCCTCCCCTTAGCATCATCCACCAGGACTTCAGGCAGACCACAATAGATTCACCACCAAGAGAAACCACTCCATGAATTGAACCATGCCCAGGTTACTGACAATGACTGTTAGGGAAACTTGTGGGTTCCTGGGGCCCAGCCACAGTGGGGAGGGTGAGCAAGTGATATGGCCAGGATAATAATAACCATAAGGACCACAAAACCTGTGGTTCCGAATTTCCACGGTAAAATCCTGAGTTCGCCCACCTTCTTTCTCCTCCTAAAAGCCTTCCTCTTCCTCTTTTCCTCTACTACCATCTTGCCCCAGCCCCAGCTGCAGGAGAGTCCCTGAAGGGCTTACTGGCTATCTTCACTACAGAGATGTGAGGACCTATGCAGAGAACCCTGGCTGAGAGGCAAAAGTCAGAGACTGAGTTCCAAGAACCCAGGAACTGGGGCAACCAGCCCAGAGTCAGTCATTCTTTTTCTTTCACTGAATTGGTCAGTATTTTGAGGCCAGTGTAAGAATAATAATCCTTTGCACTTTCAAAATGCTTTTACATCTGGGGGCACCTGAGTGGCTCAGTTAGTTAAGCGTCTGCCTTCAGTCCAGGTCATGATCTCAGGGTCCTGGGATCGAGCCCCATATCGGGCTCCCTGCTCAGCAGGGAGTCTGTTTCTCCCTCTGCCACCCCCCCGGCTTGTGTGCATTCTCTCTCTCTCTCAAATAAATAAAATCTTTGAAAGAAAACATTTATTTTTTTTAAAGTCCTTTTACATCCATTATTCCAAGAGGTATGTGGGGTATACCCATCTTACAGATGAAGAAGCTATGTCTCAAGAGGGTAAGCGATTGCCCAAAGGCCACTCAGCTAATTGTAAAGGATCCAGGACCAGAAGCTGGTCTCCCCTTTGGGACCTGGACACCTCTGTTGCCATCACCAATGGTTTCCTAGCAAGCGTGATTCCCAGTCTCTCCGTGGAGGACAGGGGAACTGAGATTCAGAATACAGTTTCCCAAATGTCAACATCTTAGCTTTAACAAATTTATTTGAAAACACATTTCTTCAAAATGATTTATTCCTAAACAAACAGTTAAAGCAGGGTAGGGGGTGAGGCAGTTGTCAAAGAATGAATTGAACAGTCGGGATAACAGACAGGTTAAGGGGAATAATTAGAGGTAATTAGAGGTTTTTTTTCTTGTTATTCAACAGCTTCTTTTTCAGGCCTGTCAATCACTGTTTATCACACTTGAACCAAAACAATGATTTTTTTTTTTTTTCTTCTCTGAGGCTAGGAGGACCTCCTGGAGAGATAGTCGCTAACACTGAAGTAAGACCAGCATGACATACAGGCTGGAGCTAGGGTGGCTTAAAAGTGTTTACAGCAGCATGGAAACCAAGATGCCCTTGCCAACAGGAATAGCCCATACCAGTAGCTAATGATACACCTGGCAAGAAGAGGAAGCAGATGTTTTCCAAGCTCCTACTATGGGCTGGCATTCTTTACTTTAACTTATCAACAACCCTGCCAAGCAGACACTCTTACTTCCATTTCATAGATGAAGATGCTAAGGCTCAGAGATGTTAAAAAGCACATATGAAAAATAAAATGCACAGTCTAAATGCAACAAGATTCAATATTAAACAGAACTGCATCATGGGTCCAGAAGAAATGTCCATTTTTACAACCAAGATGAGTATAAAGATCCCAGTGCAGGCTGTGGTTCAAGGAAGTTCCTGTCCTCCTGGGACCCCGGGGACTAAGGCAGAGCAATCAACCTGATTCTAGATAAGGCATGAAACAGAGGAAGAGCAACTACTTAACTCAGGGGGAAGAGGGCTGGCGAGGGGGCTCAGTCCTGGCAGAACAGGTACTTAACCTGGTTAGTGGCACAAGCACATTCCAAACCCCACCCGGTGAAGTCCTGGGCTTTGGCTGGAGTTCAGACATAGACCCACCTTGGAAAGAATAAGCATGATAGGGAAAGAGAATGGAAAGTGTCAAGGGAACACAGAGGTGAGACTCTGACCCAGAAGGAGAAGAGAAGACTTCCTAGAGGAAGGGACAATTTAGTTGAGTGGTAGCCATGTAAGTGAAAGTGGGAAAGAGGAAAAGAGAAGAAAATTCCCAGCTTCGCAGCAGACAAGACAATAAGCAAAGACACACATGTCAGAAACTCAAGAAGTGGGGAGAAAACTATGGTTGGATGTAATGTGAGTGTTAAACTTGAAGCAAGAAGTGGCCATTAATAAGGCAATAGCTAATAATAGCTAACTTCTATTGAATGCTTACCCACCTGCCAGATACTTCTAAGAGCTTTACATATATTATTCATTCATTCATTCCATATATATTTATTGATGGAGCTGGCCACATGATGTGTGAGGCTCAGTACAGTGTGAAAATGTGGAAGCCCTTGTTCAAAAGCAAGAAAAACTTTTTACTTTCTTCTGCAGTCTCTCTCTCTCTCCATTAGTCATGGTACTTTTTATTTGCCATTTAATGTTGCATTCTTGGAGCACAGAGATACTGGCAGGGCAAGTAGAAGACATCACAAGTGCCCAGTGCCCTGCCCTGCGACTTGAACCATGGGCACACATATGCCTGACTCTGATCTTCCCTGTGCCCATACTGAAGTCTCCTCGGGGACATAGAGTGGCAGCAGTTGCTGGGTAAGGGCGGAGGAGCAGGTAGGCGAGAACCCATCCCAAGGAGGTGGGGAGCAATAGGGGCAGGATCATATGTGAACTGAGGCTCCGAATCCTGGGGTGTGCTCCATTGTTCCATTATACTTCTCTTTTATTTTATTTTATTTTTTATTTTTTATTTTTTTTAAAGATTTTTATTTATTTATTTGAGAGAGAGAGAATGAGAGAGCACATGGAGGGGGGAGGGTCAGAGGGAGAAGCAGGCTCCCCGCCGAGCAGGGAGCCCGATGCGGGACTCGATCCCGGGACTCCAGGAACATGACCTGAGCCGAAGGCAGTCGCTTAACCAACTGAGCCACCCAGGCGCCCCTATACTTCTCTTTTAAACTCAGATTCAAAGACAAAATTATTACGAATTTCAAGATGGTGACCACAGAGCATTAACCTCAAAAAATGGAAGTCCGCATTCTGCTAGTGGACCCTGTGCAAGCAGCTCCAGTTGTGTGCCGAGGAAGCTGTTCCTGGAGTCCTGCCATGTGTGGGCTTCTGTTCTTGACTGTAGGAAAAGCCGTTGAACGAAGCAAACTGGTAACAATCTCACACTCTGGCAGCTTATATGCAAGTGGGGGTAACAAGCCAACAAAACAAATGAGGCAAATTGGTGGGGATAAGTAAAATGGAGGAAAGCGATGTAGGAAGAGGGCATAACGGTGCTAGGAAAAGTGCAGTTTTTAAAAGGGAGGTCAGGCACAGGCTCATTAAGAAGGTAACTTTTGAGCAAAAATTTGAAGGAAGTAAGAGAGTGAGGTAAGAGCGTAAGAAGAAGACTTGCAAGCAAACAAAACAGCAAATACAAAGGGCTTAAAGCAAGAGTGTTCTTGGCTTATTCAAGGAAGCCAGTGTGGTTAGAACTGGGCAAGTGAGGGGAAGCTGGTAGGAGAAGAGATCAGAGAAGAAGTAAGGAGTGCAGACCACGCAGGTCCTTGTAGACCATAGTAAAGAACTGGCTTTGACTTTGAGTATGATGGGAACTTTTAGAGAGTTTTAAAGAGAGAAGTGATATGATCTAATGTATTCTAAAAGGATTGCTCTGGCTTGTATGTGAAGAAGAGATGACCGAATTGACTTGGTCTCAAATATTGAATGGTAGCAATGCAAGTGAAAGTGGATGATAAGGACTAGGAAGACAGCATGAACCAGAGACTATTGCAATAATCCAGGTGAGAGATGATGGTGTCTTGGGCCAGAGGGATAGCACTGAAGGGCGTGAGAAATGACTGGATCTTGGATATATTTTGAAAGGAAAATCCCAACACATTTACTCACAAATTAGATATGGGATATGAGAGAAAAGGAGGACTCAAAAATTATTCCAAGAATTTTGGCCAGAGCAATTGAAAGGGTGCTGCCATCAACTAAGATGGGGAAGAATTTGGATGAAGCTGATATTAGGGAGAACAGTGTTTTGAGAAGGAGAAATTTATCCTCAACGTTAAATGCTGCTGATGGATCATTATGAGGAATGAGAAATGACCTTTGAATTTATCAACATAGAGTTCATTGGTGACCTCAACAATAGTAGATTCAATGGTGTGTTTGGGGGTGGGTGGGTGTGAAATCCTTATTAGAGTAGGTTTAGAAGAGAATGGGAGTGGACCAACTCATTATTTTGAAAATTAGTTTAAAAAGGGGGGAAATATTGATGAATCAATATTTATCTTCTTTTCCCTCAGAATGACCAAATAGTTGATGAGAAGAAGTTTCTTCTTATAGAAGTATTCAGCTAGCAAATAAGGAAGGAAAAATAGAATATCATTATTTTGCAGACTCTGATGAATACATGGATCTTAACAATGCTCACTGTTGGCATTATAAAAAGACATGTACTCCTGAATAAAAAGGAACCTGAATGTGATTAAGCCTCTAAATCTAACTATCAATTTACAAAAACCATAGGAAGAGAGGAACCCATTTAGCAACACCACAGGAAGGCAATCAGGAAAATCCAGTCTATGGAAATCTCTCCAGGAAAAATGGCTAGTTTCTTTAACAAAAACATTTCAAAAATGAAAAAAAAAAGAGATGGAGGGAGAAACTTATACATTAAAAGAGATTTAAGGGTAAATCAGTGAATTACAGTGAATGACCCTTATTTAGATCTTAACTCAAACAAACTGGGAGGAAAAAGCTTGACATTTGAAATAATTGAACATTTGAATAGTGGTTGGATATTTGATTTATTAAGTAATTGCTGTTATTTTTTTTGGATGTGATATAGTATTGAGGTTTTTGGTAAAGAGTTTCTATCTTTTAGAGGTACATAATGAAATATCTACAGATGAAATTGTATGTCTAGGATTTGCTGCAAAGTAATCTAGGAGAAGGGGTGGGAGATAAAACAACATTTGCCATAAATTAATAATTATTGAAAATTGGGTGATGGGCACATGGGAATATTTTAAACCATTTTCTTTTCTGTGTATGTTTGGAATTTTGTACAAAAAAAATGTTTGTAAAAAATAGAAATCTAAAGGAAAGAAAGAAATTGGAGACTGTGGATATAGACACTTCTTTCAAGGAGTTTTGCTGTAAAGGAGACTAGAGAAATAAGGCAATGACTGGTACTATTTTACTGAATCCTCAATAACAACTTTTTGAACTAGGTGCCATTATTATCATTCCCATTTTACAGACACAAAAACTAAAGTATGGGAAAGTTAAGTAACTTGTGCTGGGATGCATAGTAAATGGCAGAGTTGGGATTCAGTAGTCTGGCTCCAGAGCTTTCAGTCTTTTTTTTTTTTTTTTTTAAGATTTTATTTATTTATTTGACAGAGAGAGACACAGAGAAAGAGGGAACACAAGCAGGGGGAGTGGGAGAGGAAGAAGCAGGCTTCCCGAGGAGCAGAGAACCGATGCGGGGCTCGATCCCAGGACCCTGGGACCACGACCTGAGCCGAAGGCAGACGCTTAACGACTGAGCCACTCAGGTGCCCCCAGAGCTTTCAGGCTTAACCACTATGCTCACTACATTAAATGTAGGGGAATAACATAATCAGCTTTGCATTTTTTATTATTTTGAGATATTAGTGGGGGACAAAACTGGAGACAAGGAAACCAGTTCAGAAGTTCCTGCGATAGTCTCGGCAAGAGATGATGATGACCTGAACCAGGGCAGGCAGTGGCAGCAAAATGAGAGAAATGGAAGAATTGCAAAGATAAAGAAATAATAGCAAAGAATTGCAAAGTAATGCCCATCAGTAGATTTTGGTAAGGTTAGGAGAACAAGTGTGAGGAAGGCATATATATGGATCTCAGATTTGCAGCTTGGTTCAGTGAAATAGCTGAGACAGAGAAAATGAGGAAAAGTAGGGTGAGGTGAGGAATTAGTTCATTCGGGACATATTAAATGCTCCGGTGCTCTCTATGCAGGGAAGGATATCAGAATTGAGATCACCTCCATTTATTGGCAGAGTTGTTCTTACTTGTTAGTAACTACAAGTGATGGGTTTCTAGTTGAGGAAGAAGATGAGCATTATTTTCACCAAATGTCTCTATCAGAAAGAAAAGAGGCAATGGAGTTAGCATGGTGCCTTCAGATTCTGGCCTGAATACCTGCCTCCTAAGTTTGATTTCCCAGGGTCACCCTCTTTTCCACGTAATAGGCATGGTTCCACTTAGGTCTTGACGTCAGCCCCAGGTAAGTGTCAGCTGGTAAAAGGATACAAGCTTGGAAGTGAGACAAATTTCATATGCAGAGGCTGGATTTCAAGGAGGGGGACACACCACTTATTAGCTGTGTGACACTGGGTAAATTTACTTAACTTTTCTGAGTCTTGGTTTCCCCAGTTGAAAATGAGAGTAATGATAATTGTGTCTTAAAGGTAAAATGAGTGATTGGAAGTAAAGAACCTACCAGGGGCAATTAGGTGCTCAACAAATATCAGTTCCATTCCCCTTCCCCTTTGTGAGATTCTTGGGATGTGATATCCCCCAAGCCCTTTGTTGTATTTATGGGTCAATTTCTACATTTGGGCAGAGCAAGGGCATCAGGCTTTGACAGCTTTACTTGATCCAGTTGCATTCCATCCTGATCTAGAAATACACCCACTCCCATCTGGGGTGCATAAATTCACTAGGTAACGCTCTCCTAGGACTGCAAGATTGTCCCATACACTGCTTCTGCCTGTGGCTTCACAGTGGGTTCCCTGCGGGGGGTAACAGCACCAAAGACATGGACAGCTCCTTCCCCAGGATTTCCTTACTCTAATTCTGGAACCTGGCCTCTGCCCATGGTTCTGATCAGGATTTCCCTACCTTCTTGCCCTCTTGCCATGGCTTTAAGCACTCAAGTTAGAGTCCATAGGTTTGGCATTTAGTAACATCAGAAAGTACCTGGTTCCAAACAAACCAGATTAAACAATGCCTTTTAAAAATTGCTCAGATAGGGGCGCCTGGGTGGCTCAGTTGGTTAAGCGACTGCCTTCGGCTCAGGTCATGATCCTGGAGTCCCGGGATCGAGTCCCGCATTGGGCTCCCTGCTCGGCGGGGAGTCTGCTTCTCCCTCTCATTCTCTCTGTCTCAAATAAATAAATAGAAAATCTTAAAAAAAAATTGCTCAGATAGATAAACTTCCTAAACCTGTACCACTGTCCAGCTGTTTAGGAAATGTTGCATAGTTATCTATTGAGGCTGATTCTGACATAAAGCTTACGTTTTGTAAACAGTATAACTTTTAAAAGTATTTTAATGAGCCCCTACTGGGTTGAAATTGATGTCTTTTATAGTTGCATTTTCTGTGGCTTTGTTTTCCATGTCTTAAGGAAATACTTGTATAGTTGCCTTAGCTTTTCACAAATTATCAAGGGATTAAGGGCACATCTGGGGGGACTTGGTCTTCTAGACTTACAGTGAGAGTACACAGTTTAAATAATTCTTTTCTCTTCTCCCCCAGAGACAGGCATGGACTACGGAAAGAAAAAAATAGTAACTGTTGCCATAGGGAATAGTTTTGTTTTGTTTAAGGGAACTAAACTGAATGATACATACATTAACAGAGAGTAGATACTTAAATGTTGACATATAAAACTAAAATGTTAAATGCTGCATGTTGTCTTCAGGCCTCCTTAAGTTGAAGTCTTTCATCTCTTCACCTGAGTCCTGGGCTGATATCAGCACTCTGGTATCAGGGTGCCTGGAGGAAGAGGCCTGATAAAGACTTCCTAAGAGTACTCAAATGATCCCACTTCTGGAAGGTGAGCCCACATTTACTGCATAACTACTGTGTACCCATGTCTCAGTCAGATGCTTTGTGCATGTTATCTCAACAAGTCCTTACAGCAACTCTTAGAGGTAAGTGTTAGAACCCCATTTCACTGATGTGGATGGAACTTAAGGCTTGAGGATGGGTCATAACTTATTCAAGACCACACTGTTTGCAAATGGCAAAGGCAAGATTCAAACAGTTCAGTCTTAACACCAGACTATACTACCTACCTATGGCTTCAGAGACTCCAATAAGGCAAAAGGCTCTATTAACATAATAGGGGCTGAGTGTGGGGCACAGAGTTGATGGTTGCATGATGAATGTGGGAGATTCAGGGGCATCCTTCACATCTGTGAGCCAGTGCCTTTCAAAAGTTTATCTTAGAAGCACAAGCTGGCGCTAGGATGGCTGTATCAGAATCACTTCTACAGACAGATTCAGGAACCACTTCTCTTGGCAACCTTAAAAGCGCCAGGCTTTCCCCTTCTGCCTTTAGTTATAAAACACTATTCAGGAGACCCAGAGCCAAGGCACTGCAAAGAACTACAATTCCCATGGAAATGGTCACACAGTACTTAAAGATTTGTTAGGACAGTGGTTCTCAATCAGAAGGCAATGTGTCAAAACCAGGGACATGTTCTTTTTTTTCCCAGATTTTATTTATTTATTTGAGAGAGAGAGTGAGTGAGAGAGAGCACACAAGCAGGGGCAGAGGGAGAGGAAGAGGGAGAAGCAGACTGAGCAGGGAGCCCAATGCAGGGCTCGATCCCAGGACCCTGGGATCATGACCTGAGCCGAAGGCAGACACTTAATGACTGAGCCACTTAGGCGCCCCCAGGGACATGTTCTTAACCCCAACATACTCCATTTGAGAGTTACTGCATATCCAATGAGCCTAGAAATGAACTTACTGGAAGGAAGAGATAACCGTTTCCTCAGGGATTAATGTTAACCTCTTCTGTGCTATTACAGAGCAGTCACTACATTCTTCACCATCTGGTATGTCTTCCAGGAGGACTTCTAATTAATCTCCAGGGAATCTCCCAAGTGTTTCCCCCATTACAACTTGAGGGGGTTTGCACTTGGAGGTTCTCTTTGGGCTTTTCTACATAGGGGACTGATGCTTCCTCTTTTCATTTTTGAGTGTTCTTGGACACATTGGCTGCTGCCTGCACACTGAAGGAGGTCTGAGTTCAAATAGGTATAATAACGCATCTATGTGCTACGTGAGTAGGGGTAACTGAGGTGAACAGTCTAAAGGGAGATGCTGCTTCTCAGTACCAGTCAATCCTTGCTATATAGAAATGCAAGCTCAGGGGCGCCTGGGTGGCTCAGCCGTTTAGCGTCTGCCTTCGGCTCGGGTCATGATCCCAGGGTCCTGGGATCGAGTCCCACATCGGGCTCCCTGCTCTGCGGGAAGCCTGCTTCTCCCTCTCCCACTCCCCCTGCTTGTGTTCCCTCTCTTGCTGTCTCTCTCTCTCTGTCAAAAAATAAATTAAAAAAAAAAAAAAAGAAATGCAAGCTCAGTGTTACCAGAGGTTCTGATTAAAAAAAAATAATAAGGCCAGAAATAGGGATTTCTAAATGTTGGTTCAAATTAAAATTTAAAAATATCATGTATGCAAACAAAAGATGTCTGTAGATCACATCTGGCCAATTTACAAAGCAAACTCAGCAGAAGACAACCACTTCTTGATTTTTGGTGAGCTTGAGAGCAGGCTGCCACACATGGCCATGTCTGCCAAAGGAATCAATTCCATTTTGGAAGCTGCAATTCTAAAGCACTTAGTCACTGCCATGTTGATTTGGCCATCTGTCAGGATGAAGCTCTTAGTGTGGCCTTTGGTTTTAGGGAGAGAAATTGAGGGAAAAGGGCTGGGACAGAGTCATTCTTATTACCACCAAACATGCTCTGGTAGATTGTGCTAAAGTATCTTACTGACATACTGATAGACTTAAAATTCCACTGCTAAAAACCACTCATATCTTACTGTTGTCCAGACCCAAAAAATCAAACAGCCAACTCAAAGCTGTTAGAATTCCAGCAGTTATACTGGTTCCTTTTCGTCTTGCACATATTCTCAATATCCCACGGAAAAGAATCACCTCCATTGACAAGCACCACCCTCTGCAGCTGGAACAATTTGAAGCTGGCATTACACTCTGCTTATCTTGCCAGCCCAGATGCCAAGTGAGTTGGGGTATTTGACCATTTGTAAAGAATATTTAACCTGCTTCTTTACCTTCTATCATCACAAAATGACTGTGAATTCATTCATTTTCCTTCACTTTCTAAAACCCTTTAATCAATCTTTTCTGTCACAAAGAAGTAGTGGTGGTTGGGGGGGGATCAGTCATCAGAGGAAAAATATCCCACTTGCCTTACAACTCCCACTTCCACCAGTCCTCTTCTTTCCCACTCTCTGGTGGGTGAGAACTCTGGTGGATAAATGCTTTTCCTGAGAAAGAAAGCCTCAACTAGGTGGGTGGTTCTGAAACAAAAATAGTGGCAAAGACCTGGCTGATGAAGAAGTCTCCAAGGAAGTTTTGTGGGATCTTCCTGTCTCTTCAAAAGCAGCTGAGCTCTGGAATCACAGCTTAAAGGGATAGTTCCTTTGATAAAAGGGTCTGTGTGTCTCAAGTTCCCAGCCACAATTTGTGGCTCCCTTGAAATATATGAGAGTTCTCACAAAGATGGGAAAGAAAGAAAAAGACTTTCAGAATCGCCTCTGGAGCCTATCCAAAATATTTATTTTTGTCCTCTCAATCCACCCCAGCCCTCTAGTCTACCAGAGTTGTCAATAGATAGAATGTCAATCATGCCAAGCTCAGAAAATCTCCCTAAGTGAGTTTTATTCACTTCCCTTTCCACTCCCACAATATCCTCACCTCTGGACTTAATTGAAAACCATTAAACTGGGCGCCTGGGTGGCTCAGTCGTTAAGGGTCTGCCTTCGGCTCAGGTCGTGATCCCGGGGTCCTGGGATCGAGCCCCGCATCGGGCTCCCTGCTCCATGGGAGGCCTGCTTCTCCCTCTCCCCCACTTGTGTTCCCTCTCTCACTGTGTCTCTCTCTGTCAAATAAATAAGATCTTTAAAAAAGAGGAAAAAAAAAAAAAGAAAACCATTAAACTGAGAATTACCCAGCCACTTGGGTTACTTTGAGAGTATTGTGGCTACACAGAGTCTATAAATGAGGTGTCCATTAACACACACACACTAACACACACACACACACACACACACACAACTTGGACCCTAAATAAAATAATGGATGGGATTAGACATATGCATAATCACCCAAAGAGACAGGGGCGACTCCTTTGCATAACTAAAGATATTAACAAGACTAAAGAATGTGTCAAAGTGAGTAGGTGGGTAGTGCAGAGGTAAGAGAAAGTTGGTCAGTCAAGAGAACACAGACAGAAGAAAGTTGCTGAAGCAAGGGGTTGGTAGTGCCCATCTCCAAGGGAGCCTCAGCAATAAGACTTGGAGCATCATGGACCATTGGTAAAACCACCTCTGCCATGAGAAGAATAGATCAGGCCACCCAAGGCTGGTAACAGTAGGCATCCATCAATCTATTATCCCTGGGGCTAATTCCTTGTTCCTTCAAGCAACCTTCTGACCGCCTCTCTTGTAGGGAGAGAAAGTGCTGGTGTATATTTCTGGTACCTGAGGCAGTGGTCTTTCATGGATCATGCATGGTCTTTTGATGGATCATGATTTGGCATCCCATGAAGCTTGATCCTAATGCCCTGCCTGACATGGCTCAAGCTGCCTCTTCAACCTAATCTAAAACCACTAAAGGTGGCACAATATGACTTCCTTTTTAAAAGGACTATTCTCTTTTTTAAAAAAAGTGAAATTGGCATAACATAAAATGAGCTGTTTTAAAGTGAATAATTGTCATGTAGTATATTCACAATGTTGTACAACCACCATCTCTATCTTCTGAAACATTTTTATCACCCCCAAAGGAAACCCTGCACCCATTAAGCAGTTGTTACCTCTTCTCCCTTCCCTCGGCCCCTGGCAACCACAATCTTCACTCAGTCTCTATGTTTTACCCATTCTGAGTATTTTATATAAATGAAATCATGCAGGGCACCCAACTGGCTCAGTTGGTTCAGGATGCAACTCTTGATCTCAGAGTCATGAGTTGAAGCCCCACATTGGGCATGCAGCCTACTTAAAATAAATACACAAATAAATGAAATTGTACCCTATATGAGCTCTGTGTCTGGCTTCTTTCATTTGGCATAATGTTTTCAGGGTATATTCACATTATAGCATATATCAGTACTTCATCCATTTTTATGGATGAGTAATATTACATTCCACGTATGTGCCACCATTTGTTTATCCACTTACTCACTGATGGAAATTTGGGTTGTTTCCACCTTTTGGCTACTGTGAATATACCCCTACGAACATTTATGTATATGTATTTATTTGAGTACTAGTTTTCAATTTGTTTGTGTATATACCTAGCAGTGGAATTTCTGGGTCAAAAAATTCTATGTTTAACTTTTTGAGGAACTACCAAACTGCTTGCAACAGTGGCTGAACGATTTTACATTTCCATCAGCAATGTAAGAGGGTTCCAATTTTTCCACATCCTTGTCAACACTTGTTATTATCTGTCTTTTTCATTATAGCCATCCTAGCAGGTGTGAAGTGGTACCTATTGTGGTTTTGATTTGCATTTCCCTAATGACTAATGCTGTTGAGCATTTACTCATGTGTTTGCTAGCCATTTGTATATCTTCTTTGAAGAAATATCAACCTATTGCATAACTTAACAAATACCAAGAAAGATAAGAAAAAGAAAGACTCAGTACTTCTCAATAATAATAGCTATTATTTATTGAGTGCAAACTATGCACCTGGTATGGGGTAAAAGGCTTTACATCACCTCATCTAATGCTCACAAGCAAATGTAGCATCATAAGGCCTGAAGCATTGTTTTTTCAGTGCTAGGGTCATATGCTTTGGAATGTAAGCTTGTGCATATAGCCAAAGGGAACCTCTGAGATGGGTACATTAATTTATTTAAGTGAATATATCTCAATGTCATTCTTGTTTTTTTTTTTTTTTAAAAGGGTGCTGACTTTTGCCAGCATAAATAAAGCCTTAGAGAATCATGCAGTTGGGTAAATGAGTACCTGCAAGTTAAAAAAATCTACCAGGCAATAAAATATACTAAGCCCTACCATAGACATACTGGTGAGGGTAAAACACAAGACAGAGGATATGGGCTTATCTAGGCGGAGTTGGAACTCAAATGGGGATGGGTCATCAGCAAGCCCTGGAAATCTGCCCATTGGTAGCCTCTCTCTCCCACTACTAATCTCAGGGGTTCACACAAGACCCTGTACAACTAAGTATGGTTTGTAAAGGCTTCTAAATAGCACCCTCCTAAAAAATTCCAAAAGCCAACCCACAGTGATCTCTTCTAGTGGAGGCTCCAAAGTGGGTGCTGTTCTGAGGTGAAGGGCCTTGCTAAGGAAGGCAAGAAGCTATGTCAAAAGGACATCCTGAGTTTGGGCTGTGCTTGGTGACTTGCTCTCAAAGAGTCTGGTATGGAAGGAGGGGTGTAGGGAGTAACTTTACAATGGGAAATCTGGCAAACACAACCTCAGCCAGGTGATTGGTCAACATCAACAGTGATATGTCATGTGATACCATGTGCCCTTGATATGATATGATGAGAATGGCACTTTACCTCAATGGCACCTTTTTCCTACCAAAACCCCATAGCCCCAGTTTAACACTGAGAAAAATACCAAACAGAAACTGAAGGACATTCTACAAAATAACTTACCAGTACCCCTCAAAACATTCAAGATCATCAAGAACAAGAAAAGTCTGAGAAACTGTCACAGACCAGAGGAAGCTAATGAGTAAACATTTTCTTTTAATGGCAATTGTTCTGTTTCAAGTGTTTACACATCTTTAGTGAGAGGCACTGTAATGTAGTAGTTAAGAGTAAGAGCTATAGCATTAGCTGGGCCTGGGGCTGAATACCAGTTCCCTCTACTTATTAACTATAAGAACTTGGTCAACTTAAACTCTTTGAGCCTCAGTTTACCCATCTGAAAACAGAAATAAAAGAATAATACCAACCTCACAGAATTGTCATGATGCTCAAATTAGTAAAGGCTTGTGACATGCTTGGTATCAGGTCTGGCATACAGTAAACAATAATATGACTTATTGAATTCATCTTTATTTATTTTAGTAAATGGTATGATATAGGGATTTAACTTTTTTTTCACTTCACATTTTTAATCAATTTGTCCCAGCATCTTCTGAATGATCCACCATTTCCTAATTGATCAGAAAATGTCACCTTCATTGAATAGTACTTATACATACTTTTAATTATTAGGGGCTTTCTATTCTGTTTCATTGATTTGCCTGTTTATTCTTGCACAATTAGCACACTACTTTACTTTGTAGCCTTGTATAGGTTTGTAACATGTTTCACAAATACAAGTAGTACAAGTACTCCCATGGTATCATTCTTCATAATTTTATGTTCATTTTTATTCAAAATTTATTGAACAATTTCCATGTGGAGCACTTTCATAAGCTTAGTGAAAGGGGCACTGGAATTAGAGCAGAGTCCCTGCAATGAGGGCTGTGTGTGTGTGTGTAGAGAGAGAGAAATTGATTCTTCCATTAACCATTCAAAAACATTTCATCAGTGTTATTCTCACACCAGGCACCATGTTTGGTTTTGGAAATACAGGCTGAATAAGACATGGACTCAGCTCTCAAGGAGCCTTCAATGTAGGGGCAGAAACAAGCAAACCTATGATTCTTAGTACTGAATGGTTTTAGAGAGTGCTATGGGAGCACAGAAGTGTGTCATCTTAATGAAGAAGCAACATCTGATAGGACTTTTGAAAGATTAAACTGTGATGGTAAAGCAGAGGGAAAGTGAGGGTGGGGAGAGTGCGCTGGGGGAGGGCTTTCTAGTGAAGGGGAACAGAATGAGTGAAGGTATGTCAGTTTGTGGAAAAGGACAACCGGCTCAATATGGCTGGAGGGGATGAGGAAGGCGGGGGGTGGGGGGCGTGGGGAGATGGACTGGAATGCACATGTACAAACACATAAAATAACTCCAGGATATTTAAAGGGCAACTTCACTGCCTAAGTTCTAGCTGATGTCCTTTCTTCTCCCCGAAGCTTTTCAGCATGTTCCATTCTACCAAGATCTTGTCAATCCAGATCACTGAGGAAGAATTATGTGATATTTTGTGACATCTCTGTTCATTTTTATTTAATTTCCACTCCTGAGCCTTGAAGGCAGCTTCTAAATATATTTACTTATCAGACATTCCTCTAGAAATTGGGATATAGCAGTGAACAAAACAAAATCCCTGCCTTCATGGAGTTTATAGTTTTAGTAGAGGGAGACAGATAATAAATAAAGAAGTAAATATGTAGTTTGTTGGATGGCAATAAAGGATGCTTTGGAGGAAAATAAGTCAGGACGAGAGGGATAAGCATGTCTTTGTGGTACTTACTACATTGTATCATAATTATCTGTGCCTCCCTCTTCCCCACTAGATAGAGAATTTTTTTTAAGATTTTTAAAATTTATTTGAGGGGTGGGAGGGGGAGAGGGAGAAGGAGAGAGAGTCTTAAGCAGACTCTGCACTGAGTGTAGAGCCCAACAGGGGGCTTGATCTCACGACCCCAAGATCATTCCCTGAGCCAAAACCAAGAGTCAACCACTCAACCGACTGCACCAAATTCTAGATAGAGAATTTTTTGAAGGCATAGATTTGATTTTATTAATCCCTGTAACTTACTGGTCCAATACTTGGAATACTTGGAATAGAGCATGTGTTTAATAAAAATAGAGGAGCAGTGTAGGTTAAACCTGGCTGAGACTGCCTTATTCAAATACAGTCCCTGTCACGTATTATGCCTTTGGGTAAGGTACTTAGTTCTCTGTGTTTGAGTTTCCTCGTCTTAAAAATGGAAATAATGGCAGCACCCTCCTCAGGGCTGTCAGGAGGATTAGATAGAGTAATATATTAAAACACTTAAAATAGGGGCGCCTGGGTGGCTCAGTTGGTTAAGCGACTGCCTTCGGCTCAGGTCATGATCCTGGAGTCCCAGGATCGAGTCCTGCATCAGGCTCCCTGCTCGGCAGGGAGTCTGCTTCTCCCTCTGACCCTCCCCCCTCTCCTGTTCTCTCTCTCTCTCATTCTCTCTCTAAAATAAATAAATAAAATCTTTAAAAAAAAAAAACCACTTAAAATAGTTCTCCTGCATAGGTAACCTGAATAAATAACTGTTATTATTAAAGAACATACTATGATCTGAATATATTCTAACAGTATGGATTTCAGGGCAATTAAAGTAATTTTTTGGTTGAAACATCTGCTCATGCTAGGATAGATCTTCAGGTGAATCTTCTGAATTTACAGCAACCTATCCTTGCAGTCCAAATATGATCTGAGAAGTTTACCCAGAATATGGAGGTATGAGCAGCTGACTCGGACCTTGGCTGTCCTTTTGTGAACCTCAGACCCCACTTTGCATCCAGCATCTCGTCTGAGCTGATCCTTTCTGCCTAGTTACTAGGTTTGGGAACGTGGCGTTAAAAATACGATTATCCAGATTTATTCGGTGATAACATGTTCTGACAGTATTTAGCCTACAGGCCATGTACATTTCCATCATCTCTTCTCAGTAAAGAGATTGCCCGGAGCTATATCATGTGTCTAGAAATGTTGCCTTCTCAATTGTCAACAGAGTAAAAGGGAGTCATTTCTTAAATTTGTCTGGGACTCTAGTTTGCAAAGCACTCTCCTATCCATTATCATTCAATCCACAGGCAAACACTGCAGAGAGACAAGACAGGGTGACCATTTCCACTTAGCAGCTATGGAAACGGAGGCTTATAAGGTTAAGCCTCAGCCAAATTGGCTGAGCTTCTCACTCATGATTCAGCCTCTAATGTCCTACACCAGGCTTCCCACAAATCCTGGGTTCCCTCCCAATATTCAACATGTGGATATGGGTCCTTTCTCTTGCTGTTTATCCATTTTTATATTTGTTTCAACTTGTCCTATATATCCCTCTGTTTAGAGCCACAATATTGACAATTAATACTTTTTTTAGGTCAGGTGAAGTTGACCTCAATCCACTAGAGCATCGCAGGCCCTCTCCATCCAGTCCCTTGCATTTCTGGGGCTAACACCCTCTAGTTGGAGGATGGACGCTAGAATTCTGAAATGTCTCTAAACAGGTTGATAGTTGCCCTAAGTAATAATGACAATAGACAATTTATTACCATAGCACAAATCTAAGCATATTGAGGTTATAGATTCTCTAATTCTCAGACCGGTAACATTTTTTTTATTGGTAGTATGTGGTAGATTAAGATAAGTTTGCTAACTTATTTTACCAAATAATGATAATGAATTACCATCATCATAAAATAACAATATAGGGACATTTTCGCACCAAAAAGACATGAGAGATAGAATCTCAGAATAAGGGACAATACATTTAGCTTCATGAAGAACTCACAAATCATCCTTATATTTCTTGTTCTACAGAGGTCTGTGTGAGACACTTCATCAGGCTCTTGCTCTGGGGCTGGCACTTGGAATCACCGCTCTGGGAGTTATAACATCATTTTTACACTTTTTGTCCTAGTATCCTTAACTC
Organism: Neomonachus schauinslandi; assembly: GCF_002201575.2. Lineage (NCBI taxonomy): Eukaryota > Metazoa > Chordata > Mammalia > Carnivora > Phocidae > Neomonachus > Neomonachus schauinslandi. The sequence goes on along the minus strand of NC_058417.1, from coordinate 18,183,545 downwards.
CTCTTGTGTTCAGAGCTGGAGAACTCCAGGCCTAAGAAGATGTGTCTATGAACTAACAATAAAGTTTCTCTGTACATCTGAACTGGAGCCAAGACTTATGAATCATTCTTTCTGGATATACTATTAAAAGCATTGAACGTGATATAATTAGGTATCATTTGGAACATTGCATTTGTTTTTGTAGTGGTTGGGATAACATGTTAATCCCAGGAAGTCTTAGTCTGGGAATAATTATGGAATCTGCAGTCAGCAGAGTTGGAAGTGCCTCATTGGATGTCACATGTTACTGTGACCCATGGAGTTGTCACCCGCTGATAAAATCTTGACCTTCCTATATAGCCAGTACCCATTAAAAAAAAAACCTTATTGTGAAAATTGGGCAGATATCATAAATGTCATTATAAAGTCAAAAGCATGTTACAAATAGAAAGCAAGGGATGGAAGGAGGGTAATAATATTTTTGAGTGTCTACTATGTGTCAGATACATGCAAGCAAACCAAATATCGTTCACAACAAGCCTGAAAATCTACTTAGTTATCCTTATTTAACAAATGAGGAAATTGAGGTGGAAGATAGAGAACTTGAATAAGGTCACATAGCTATAAAATGGCAGAGTTCAAGCCTATTCAACTCCAAAACTATACTTTCTCTATCATAATGCTAAAGAAAACAGAACCAAGACCTAGAGTCCCAATACCCTTTAGCATAGTAAAATGTAAACACTAAAAATACTTGCAGGTTAAAACTAGAGGAGACTATCTCAAACTTGGCAAAAATCATCTATGAAAAACCAACCAATAACACAATACTTAATGCTGAAAGACTGAATGGTAGAACACTATTTCCTAAGATTGGGAACAAGGCAAAGAAGTTTGCTCTCATCATTTCTTTTTTTTTTTTTTAAGATTTTATTTATTTATTTGACAGAGAGAGAGACAGCAAGAGAGGGACACGAGCAGGGGGAGTGGGAGAGGGAGAAGCAGCCTTCCCACAGAGCAGAGAGCCCTATGTGGGGCTCGATCCTAGGACCCTGGGATCATGACCTGAGCCGAGGGCAGACGCTTAACCACTGAGCCACCCAGGCGTCCCTGCTCTCATCATTTCTATTCAACAGTTCACTGGAGGTCCTAGACAGTGCAATAAGGCAAGAAAAAGAAATAAAAGGCTTAAATGTTGGAAAAGAAGAGATAAAACTTTTTATTTATAGAGTAATAAAATTAGAGAATCCTCAAGAATCTAGAAAAAAAAGCTACTAGAACTAATAAATGAATTTAGCAGAGCCACAGAATACAGTGTCACTATAAAAAAAAAATCTATTGTAGGGGTGTCTGGGTGGCTCAGTCGGTTAAGCGTCTGACCTTGGCTCGGGTCATGATCTCAGGGTCTTGAGATCAAGCCCTGCATTGGGCTCCTTGCTCAGCGGAGAGTCTGCTTGTCCCTCTCCTCTTCTTCTGCCCCTCCCCCTGCTTGTGCTATCTCTGTCTCTCTCTCAAATAAATAAATAAAATCTTTTAAAAATTAAAAATTAAAAAATCTATTGTATTTCTATATACCAGCAATGAAGCAGTGGAAAATGAAATGAAAAAACCAATACCATTTATAATAACATTAAAAATCTTGAAATACTTCCAGATAAATTTGACATAATATGTTCAAGACCTATACATTGAAAAATATAAAATATTGCTCAGGGAAATCAAATAAAACCAAAACAAATGGGAAATATACTGTATTTATAAGTTGGAAGACTCAATGTTGTTAAGACGTCGAGTCTTCTCAGATTGATCTGTGGACTCAGTGAAATACAAATTGCATATTTGTTGACGCCTTGTTTGTAAAAGCTAAAAAATGTAAGCAACTTTTTTTTTTAAGATTTTATTTATTTGACAGAGAGAGACACAGTGAGAGAGGGAACACAAGCAAGGCGAGTGGGAGAGGGAGAAGCAGGCTTCCCACAGAGCAGGAAGCCCGATGCAGGGCTCGATTCCAGGACCCTGGGACCATGACCTGAACCGAAGGTAGATGCTTAAGGACTGAGCCACCCAGGCACCCCAAAATGTAAGCAACTTAAATGGGAAATTATTTAATAAAGTAGGGCAGACCGTGTCAGCATTCTACCCACATAACCTGGGACTTGCCATAATCTCGGTATGCTGGCAGATTTCCAACTGCTAACACCTGCATATACTGACTAAGGACTTTCTCTGGCCACCAGAGCTCTCTCTGCCCAGGTACATGGCAAGCCATAAGTACTAGGGAGTTAATGCTTCTCTGAAGCAGCCCTCAACCAATGGTAGATGGGGAATTAATGGATAAATACTTCAGCTCTCTTTAGATAGAGGGGTTACACATTCATGTTTTATATTGGCTCTTGGAGTTCCCCAGCGCCCTTGAACTCTGGTTACCTACAGTGATGACTTGCTTAATGAAACACCCTTTACTGGCTTCCTTCCTCTTCCTTGTCTCACTTCCCTGCTTCCCTATTGGTATTTTCTGGAATCACTTCTCACTTGAAGTACTTGCACTTGAATTCTTGTCTCAGGATCTCCTTTCAAATTCAGCATTTTGGTTTTTTTTTTCTTTAAGATTTATTTATTTATTTGAGAGAAAGAGCATAAGAGTGAGCATGAGTGGGAGGGGCAGAGGGAGAGGGAGAAAGAATCTCAAGCAGACTCTGCGCCAAGTGCAGAGCCTGACGTGGGGTTCAGTCTCATGACCCTGAGATCTAGACCTGAGCAGAAATCAAGAGTCTGTTGCTTAACTAACTGCACCACCAGACGTCCCTGAATTCAGCATTTTGAATGAACAAAAATCAATTCACAAATTATTATGGAAAGATCACCAAAAACATACTGTCAAGTGAAAGCGCATGTTATAAAACTATAAATGTAGTATAATCACATGTATTTTAACACATAACCAAACCCCCCATATATTTCTAAATGTGTGTGTGCATGAATACACATAAAACACTCTAGTTTGGATGCACACTTAACTGATAATAGTGATTACCTTCAAGGAGAGTAGGACTGGATAAGAGAATCAAGGGAGATTCTCACTTAAATAGCAAACTTTAAAAATTTTAAAACAAAAATGTATTTGTGAATTATTTATGCTTTTAAAAGTAAGTTTAACATACTTTATAACCTAATGGATGAGTTCAGTTTACTTCAGCTAAAGAACGAACACTGGGCACTGGGGAAGTGGAGAAAAATAAGCACACAGTCTCCAGCCTCAGGGAGCTCCCAGAGTTTCAGACAGGTAAACATCTGTAATGTTGTGTGATAAGCATCATGGCAGAAATAAGCAGAAGAATCTGTGGGAACCCAGAGGTGGGGCCCAGCCAGCCATGTATCAGAAGAAAACGTGGAGGTTTAGACACACTTCAACCAAAATGACTAGGGTTCAATCAGCACAGATGAGGGCATAACAATTAAGAATTAAACAAATCGGGGTGCCTGGTTGTATCAGATGGTTAAGGATCTGCCTTCGGCTCAGGTCATGATCTCCGGGTCCTGGGATTGAGCCCCATGTCACGCTCCTGGCTCAGTGGGGACTCTGCTTCTCCCTCACCCCCTGCCCCTCCCCACTGCTCATGCTTTCTCTCTCTTCCTCTCTCTCTGTTTAAATGAATAAATAAAATCTTAAAAAAAAAAAAGAATTAAACAAATCAAGGGCTTGCCATCTGGTCAGAATAAAAATGGTTTTAACAGAAGGGTCATGACATCCCTGGAGGGGCGTCCTGGAGTAGGAATTTATCCGTGTTTCTAGGGCCACCAGGAATTTCTGGTCAGTTACATTGGCACAATGACCCTGGCTCTTCTGCTCTCTTACCAGCCTCCCCTCCATGCCTGAGCTCCCAGCACCCCATGCTCTGAGACCGGGCCCACAAGCGATCTTCCTTGGATGATCTCGTTTCCCATGGAGGCTTGCCTAGTGGAAGAAAAATGTACTCACTTGAGGAGGCAAGCATTACAATCTAGCTGCCGGTTGTATTTGTCACTGAAAGGCAATCAAGTAGCCTGTTTCTTGCTTCTGGCCCTTCATTATGAGGCCCCTTAGCCCAGAAGTCCCAAGTTTTGCTGCACATTAGAATCTACTGGGAAAATTTAAAAATCCTGATGTAATGAGCACTGTGATGTAATGAGCACTGGGTATTATATAAGACTGATGAATCACAGACCTGTACCTCTGAAACAAATAATATACTATATGTTAATTAATTGAATTAAAGTAATTTTTTTAAAAAAGAAAAGAAATTGGGGAAGTAAAGATGTATCTGCCGGAAGAGTTTTAACCAAAAAAGTTATTGAATGGGATCTTAAAAAAATAAAAAACATAAAAATCCTGATGCCCAGATCACACCCTATATCAATTAAATGGGGTGGGTGCCAGGAAGTGGTCAGCTGCTACCTGGCTCAGAAAACCCTATCGTGTATATCTCTGCCCATCTCCACCTTCAATGAAGTCATACTGGGAGCTTAAAATCAACTGTGGTGAAAGTTTTCACACCACAGAAATGGGCTACAGATCAGGACTTTTTTTTTTTTTTCTTTCTTTCTAAAGAGCCAGTTGTTAAACATTTACCAGGACATCACTGAAGCCAGGCAGCAGTAGTTTTTATTTTATTTTATTTTTTAAAAATATTTTATTTATTCATTTGAGAGACAGAGAGAGCACAGAGAGACAGAGGGAGAGGGAGAAGCAGGCTCCCCACTGAGCTGGGAGCCTAGTGCAGGGCTCGATCCCAGGACCCTGGGATCATGACCTGAGCAGAAAGCAGATGCTTAACCGACTGAGCCACCCAGGTGCCCCAGCAGTTTTTAAAGATACCCAGGTGGTCCCAATGTGCAGCAAGGTTTGGGAAGCAGTCTTAGTCTTTGCCTACGCTATGCTCAGTATAGTCTCAGGAAACTTGGTTTCACTTGCTAACTCTAGGAATGGCTACTTAAGGCTCAGCCCTCTTTCTAACCCGGGGACTTCCAGAGAGGGCAGCCTTTATTCTGTTCTGGAGCCTGAGCTCTGTAATTTGATGTGTTCAGGGTGTATAGTTGGAAGTTTTGTGCAAGGCTCATTATTGCCTGTTAGTAAAAAGTATCTTGTTATATTTGGAGTCCAAGCTGAAAAGGGATCCACAGTACATTTCCTGTATGACATTATGAAACATGCCTTATTTGATTGTATGTCCAGTGCATGTGAGTTATACTTTTTTATATTGACTTAAGAAGTCAAAGGAATAAAGGGCACATACAAATGTTAAACATAACAATTTTATTATGTATTTTAAAACTTTATTTAAAAACCAATTTTTAAGATAAAATATTCATTACTGACTCATTTGGGAAGGGGGAAAATGTTGGACATTGCCTGGCTCTCCTGGACAGGGATGTGTGGGTCGGGGCCTAGGTTTGGTCCTGGGGTTTGGAGATGGGACAAATATCCCACCCAGCAGCTGAAAGACAGAGAGGGGTAAAATGAAGCCAAAGTCCTCAGAGGCATGCAAAGGGAACTCTTACGGACGGGAAGTAGTCCCAGGTCTTCAGAGGAGGGCCTGGACAACACATGAACTTGAATTTGGCTGGCCTTCCCCAGTCCCCAGCTTGTTACCATGCTGCATCTCATTCTCAGTTGCTATTGACTACTGATACCATGCTGTGCCACATTCTGAGTCTTCCACTGTCCTGTCTGGTTTCCCTGGCTATATGCCTCCCTGTCGTTGATTGTGGACAAGGTGTTTATCCCACAGTATCAACAAATGCTCAAAGGTTCACAGCCTTGCTCACACTCTCTTTTATCAAGCCTCTGGCTTTACTTTGGCACTGACAGCTTTATGCCTGTCACAAGGCTGAAAAAGGGCCACACGAAAATAGATGAGGGGAAATGGGAGAAACAATTTACAATTTATTAAGATATAAGTATCACATCTCATCCCCCAACTTCAACTCCGCAAACTGAAGAGCATTTGAAATGGAGACGCCAAGAAAAAAATTGATCAGTCAACAATACATAGAGGTGGGAAGGAAGCTACCTGTATTGAGCGGCTACTCTGTGTCAGGTACTGTGCTAGGTACTTCATATACTAACATAGAAATGTATTTAATCCTCTCAATATCCCTTCAAAGGAGGTATTACTTTATATTTCAAAGTAAGTATTGCTACTCCCATTTCACAGATGAAGAAACTGAGGCTCAAAAGTGTTAGGGGCCTGAAGTCACATAGCTGAAAAGTTTTTCACAGCATCACATGTTTCAAATAAATGTTGCAGACATTGCATGTCTAAGTTCTTCAGGGAAGGGAGACATACAGAGGGCCTAGTATAAGAGAAAGGCTTCAAGAAAGATCCGAGGTTCCAGGAGCAGAGCCTTGAAAAGTGAATGGAACTTAGGTAGAAGAAGAAGTAGAAGGATATTCCAGGCGTGTGGGAAGGAGGCAACGCCTGGAGAAAGCACCACTCAGAAGGGTGCGTGTGCTGGAAGGCCAGAGGTGGTCCTACCTTGTCTGCCCCTGGGGGTTTGGATAACAAATTGAAAAGGTATCATGGACTCAGTGACGGAGGCCTTTAGCTACCAGACTCCTAAGCGAAGCATTTCTGCCTATTATCCCCCGGGCTTCATAGGATCACTTCCTTGGTCATTCCCTCCAGCCGTGCAGGGCAGTGGGAAGACTATGCCCCAGGGAGCTTGCCACTCCCTAGCTTTGTGAGGTTCAGGTAAGTTCCTTTGGCTTCCTGACTCTATTTCTTCATTTGCAAATGGAATTTTGTGACGATTTATCACAAGAGATAACACCCGTTGAGCACCCAGCTCTGCTGAATGTGAGTTGCTCCCACTGTAGTCCTTTAACACCACCCCCCACCTCTCGGCCTGGCCCAAGTTCTACAAAGTCTCCACAGACAACTCATGGGGGGAGCCAGTTCTTGGAAGAAAGGGAAGATCACCTCCCACTTCCTGCACATTCTATTCCTGCTTATGCATTCTGATGTCCTGCTTGCTTTTTTAGGCTCTAAGTGCTATCCTGCTGACTCACTTCCGACTTCTCGTTCATCATGCTCAGCTCCTGAAAATGGAACAGAATCGAAAGGGCCGGATATTGTACTGTCTGGTGATGTGTTTAAGGGGAATTGGGTGTCTGTCAGGCCAGACCCACATGGATGGAATGCTGGGGACATGAACCGAGTAGTGCCCAAAGTTGTATTTCTCATCTGACACTCAGGACACTTTGCCTTGGATCGTAATACTAATAATAACCACCCCTCTCAGTGTCACTGAGGAGAAGCTAGGCAGGCCCCAGGCTGTGTGCTTTCCATGGTTGTCAGTTTGAATCACCACAACTGGAGAAGTCAAGGATCTTCTCTATTTTATGAACAAGGAAATTCAGACTAAGATAGGTTAAGGAATTTGCCCAAGATCACACAACAAGTAAGGGGCAGAGCAGGGAGTCAAACCCATGATCTAGGTCTGTGCTGTCTAATATGGTAGCCGCTAGCCACATGAGGCTATTGAGCCCTTGAAATGTGCCTAGTGTGACTGAGGAGATGGAATTTTTAATTCAATTGAGATGGGCTGCAAATGCAAAATATACACCAGATTTCAAAGACTTAGTATCAGACTATTTATCATGTATATACATATTTTTTTACATTGATTACATGTTTTACATGACAATATTCTAGATATATTGGGTTAAGTAAAATATATTAAAAATAATCCTCCTTATTTCTTTTAACTTTTTATTATTTTTTTAAGATTTTATTTATTTATTTGTCAGAGAGAGAAAGAGAGAGAGAGCACAGGCAGGTGAAGCTGCAGGGAGAGGGAGAAACAGGCCACCCGCTGAGCAAGGAGTCCGATGTAGGACTAGATCCCAGGACCCTGGGATCATGACCTGAGCCGAAGGCAGCTGCTTAACTGACTGACCCACCCAGGTGCCCAGATTTCTCAAAGTTTTTGATAAAACTTTTTGAGCATTAATCCCCAATTTATGTATTTTTGTTTATTTATAAGTTATATACATTACTCTATATATTATGTATATTATAAAACACTGACAAAAGAGACATTTTAAAAGATGAAATAGGGCGCCTGGGTGGCTCAGTTGGTTAAGCAACTGCCTTCGGCTCAGGTCATGATCCTGGAGTCCCAGGATCGAGTCCCGCATCGGGCTCCCTGCTCGGCAGGGAGTCTGCTTCTCCCTCTGACCCTCTTCCCTCTCATGCACTCTGTCTCTCATTCTCTCTGTCTCAAATAAATAATAAATAAAATCTTAAAAAAAAAAAAAGATGAAATGGGGCACCTGGGTAACTCAGTCAGTTAAGCAACTGACTCTTGGTTTTGGCTCAGCTTGTGATCTCTCGTTATGAGATGAGCCCCAAGTAGGACACTGGGCTCATCACAGTTTGCTTCAGATTCTCTCCCCCTCTGCCCTTCCCCTCGAGCGGGCACATGCATGCACTCTCTCTCTCTCAAATAAATAAATAAAATCTTAAAAGAAAGACAAAATAAAAAATAGGCTGAAAAAGAAGTTGTACTAATTTCCTCCTGGTGCCTAATGGCTCACTTTGTGTACCACCGGGGATGTGCACACACCATTTTGGGAACTCCTACACCAGACTTAGAGCTCCTGAATGGCAAAGACTCTGTTAGGTCATGTATCTTCCCTCCCCCATTGTTGATCCTAGCATCATGCCGAGATAGAGTTGGTGCTCAATAAATGTTTGTTGCAGAAATAAATACAATAACATACAATCATTTTCTGGTGGATTGGATGTATTTTTTTATTTCACATGTATTGAATACTTTCTCGGTGCTGAAAAGTAAACAAAGTTTAAGACTCAGTCCTTTTCTTCTAGGCCAATGCTTCTCAAACTTCAGTGTGTAAGAATCACCTGGAGGGCTTATGAAGCAGATTCCTGTCCATGAGATTCGGATTCAGTAGACCTGGGGTAGAACCTGAGACTTTCCATGTCTAAGAAGCTTCTAGGAAATTACACTTTGGAGGAGACTGATATACATGGGGAAATTGGAAAGACATCCTAAATATTATGTGAGGATGGGGATAGGGAAAGAAAATTAACATATTTTGAACTTTTACTACTTGCCAAGAACTTTTAAATACATGACCTCATTTAATACTCAACTCGACCTGATGAGGCACACTTTATCTTCATTTTCAGTTGAGGCAACTGAGACTGAAGAAGGTTAGTTAAACTGCCCAAGTCCCAGAGCTAGTAAACGGCAGAGCTTGGATTGGTATCCACCACCCCTGCACTCAATAACTCATGCAACTCCTTATTAAGTGTCTCCACCTTTTAGATACTGCTCCAGGAACTGGCCATACAGCATAGAGTGGACAGACAAGCTTTTGGTCCTGGTCAAACTCAGTGAACAATTAAAATATAGAGTTTTCAGCGGTATGAGGGAGGCAGTGCAATGGAGATACATAACAGAGATAAATACTCTACAACAGAGTCAGGAAAATTTTTCCAGAAAAAAGAAAAAGGTAAAATTTATGTGAAAAGTAAAATTCATCTGAAAGGTAAATTAAAGGAGTAGAGGGTAGGTGGGGAGTGTTTGGGGCCAAAGATATGCATGAAGCCTTGGAAGCCACAAACCATTTGTGGAACTGAAAGTTCAGAATGTCTGAAGTATAGAGGGTGGAGGTGATAGATAAGGTCATTGAGCAAGATGAGAACCAGATCAAACAGGGCTATTACTGACTTTTTTCAAAGGTGGGGGCATGGTCAGACTTGTGTTTTTAAAAGATTGCTATACTCTCAGTGGAGGATGGAATAGAGGCGTGAGAGCCTGCAGGCAGGGAGATGCGTTAAAAGATGCTAGTGACATAAATTAGGGTAATATTGTGGTAACTGGGGAGAAAGGAGGGTGTTTAGAAGTTTTTAAAAGTGTTTAAAAGTTGATGACTGATTAGGAGTGGGCAGGCAAAGAGAAATCAAAGATGATCTCCAGGGTTCTGAGTGCACTTTTCATAAGGATAAGGTTCTGTGAGCTTATTATTTCATATTTTAAAAGAAAATTCAGATAAGTGAGGTTATGTGAAAGATGTTATTTTAGTAAGATTTCAATGATTAAAAATTAGAAAATACCAGAGAAAATTACGATCTTTGTGGTTAAGTTTATGATTTTTGTTGCTTTAGTTTGTATAAATAGCCTTATCATCCACTGAGAGTGGAGTGGTGAATGCTGGAGACATCACTTCTTTTTGCAAAGATCAGGATTAGCCATGGAGGACCAGCCATAGGCTATGAACTATGGGTCTTCTGAGTTTCTTCTGTGACTTCCTTGTTGAGTAACCTTGGACCTTGAGTTTCTGAAGTTCGACATCCCTTTTTGCTCCCCCTATTTCTTCTCCACACTTGATGACTTAAGAAGGGATAGGACATGGCTCCTATCAATGGACCAGCGACGATTTGGACTCCGCCTTCTTGGCCTCAGTCCCGCCCACTTTCCTTAGACCACACCCCTCCCCGTTGGCCCCGCCCCTGAAGAGGTCGTCGCTGATACGACAGAGAATTCTCCACAATCCTGACCTATAGGAGACCTGAAGGGTGGGACCGAGATCAATCTTTTTTTCCATTTGTCAAATCAAGTGTCTATCTGGCCCCAGTCCCATCCCACTTCGTCTTCAAGCCAAGGATTGGTTGCTCTGGTCTTGGTCCCCGGCTCATGATTGGTTCTTTTATTCCACCCTCTCTTCCAGTTTTTGCGGGCGGGATTAGCACGCAGCTTCCTGCTCCTGCCAAAAAAATAAAAGAAGAAAAAGAAAAGAGGAGAGAGGCGAAAGAAAATGTCACGGAGATCTTTGGGTTTTAATTCGCTTTTAGTCTTGTCGGTCAGGCCAAACTCTGCCTTTTGATTGGTCCCTCTATCTGCCCATCCCGGATCGGGGGCGGGATTTCCCCAGGAGACCCACACCTTGTTGCCACTGGCCGAACAGTGCGCCTGTCTGAAGCTACGGGCCCAGGATTGGAGGCAGACGCAGACAGGTGGGCGTGGATTGGCTAGGGCAGCCGGTCAGAGTGAGGCGGGGGCGGGGCCTCGGTGGCTGGTTGCGCGTGTCCGCCGCTGGCTCCGCTCTATCCGGCTTTGCTAGGGGAGGTGAGTCCGGCCGCGGCGGCACCGGCGGCTGAGGAGGCGGCGGCTGAGGAGAAAGCGGCCGGCAGCGACTGAGGAGAAAGCGGCCGCGGGGACGGGAAGCCGGGTGGGGGGGGGGGGGGGAGACGGAGCAGCCTTGAGCCCTGCGGGGGCCGTCGCGCGGGGGGACCCACCCGCTCTCCCCCCCAACCCTCCTCAGCAGAAGGAGCCGGCGGCGGGGGCAGGAGTCAGCCCGCTTCCGACTGCACCCCGCCCGCCTCCCGGGGCTCCTATTCTTTGGCCCCGGGACCCTAACCTCATCCCGGGGCGGTTCCCTCTGTCTGGGCGTCCGAGTGCTGCCCACCTCTCTTTCATTCCTCCCTGCACCTCCTTACCTTCACTTTGCCCCGGTTCTCTTTCTCCTCTCCGTCCTGCCCTGTCGCCTCCTCTGCTCACCCTATCCCTCCTGCTTCCTTCCCTGGCTCTTTTCTGTTCTGGAAAGTTTAGTACCCCCCTCCAATCAGGTCAACCTGACTAGGAGTAGGGGGAGATGTAGGAAGGCCTGAGAGTTCGAGGGGGGGAAGCTGGTTTCCCTGAAAATTTCCCCCCATCTTTTGAATTTGGGGTGGTTGGAATTTTTTAAAATTGTATTTTTGAGGAGGTGGTAGTGTTTAGAAAAGGATGTGGGAATGGAAGGGGTAGATGAGTCAACCCTCTTACAAGATTCCAAGGGTGGCGTGTTACCTGATCCTTTTCGTGTGTGGAGTTCAGGGGGTCGGGAGGTTTGGCCTTTATTCCCACATTCAAAGTTGGAACCTCCCCCCAATTAAGGATGGAGTTTTAGTACCCACTTGTGGCAGGAAACCTGGGGGGAAGGGGTCCCTTTTTCCTTTTTCTTTTCTTTTTCGTTTTCCTTTCCTTTTCTTTTTTGGGCAGTCCACACCCTTCCACACACGCTCACCCCAAAACTAAACACCAAGATCCTCTAACTTGTTTGGATTGACTGATGAAGACATAAAGCCAGTTACGCTCCATGTTTTTTGAGGTGGAGTGAGTGGTTTTTCTTCATTTTTAAATGGCCAAATGACAACTTGACCCAGTTTGCTTTCCAATCAAAGGGCATTTTTTTTGAATGTCTCTTTGTGGCGCAAGAGCCAACGCAAAAATGATGGCGGCTTACAATGGCGGTACATCTGCAGCAGCAGCAGGTCACCACCACCACCATCACCACCACCTTCCACACCTCCCTCCTCCTCACCTTCACCACCACCACCACCCTCAACACCATCTTCATCCAGGGTCGGCTGCCGCTGTACACCCTGTACAGCAGCATACTTCTTCGGCAGCTGCGGCAGCCGCAGCAGCGGCTGCAGCTGCAGCCATGTTAAACCCTGGGCAACAACAGCCATATTTCCCATCACCCGCACCGGGTCAGGCTCCTGGACCAGCTGCAGCAGCCCCAGCTCAGGTACAGGCTGCCGCAGCTGCTACAGTTAAGGCGCACCACCATCAACACTCGCATCATCCACAACAGCAGCTGGATATTGAGCCGGATAGACCTATCGGATATGGAGCCTTTGGTGTTGTCTGGTGAGTATCAAAAGAAGAACACAACTTCTCGTGGTTTCTTCTCACGGTTGTGATTGGGCGAGTCATCTGTCATGCTTTTCTCCATGTTGACCAGAGTGGAGCGACTCAACTGGAGGAAGCCACCCTCACCCAGAGGCCCAGTGTGTTGGCTGGCTGGGTTTATGCTTTCGAGTCCTGGCAAATCATGGGAGAACACCCTCTGAGGAGTCACACACATGTTTGCTGTCTACCAAACTTTTGGTTTAGAGCCTAAGCAAGCCACTGAATGTAGGATCATTAGGTGGATGTATGAAATGTGTATTCCTACAGACCTTGGTCATCTCTTAGGTTTGATGGAGTTTGAATCAGTTGCCCGATTGCAGCAGATGTTGCAAATGACCCAAACTTGGTTCCTTATAATAGTCTTGTCACTGGGTCATACTCTGCATAACTACTTTGCTCTCCTTTTTGCCTTTTCATTCCTTAATTTGTGATCTTGATCCCCAGAAGGGAGATAGGGTTCAAACTTGAACCAGTTAAATCGTTGCTTGAGTGGTTTATTTTAAACCATAAAGCTACAGTTGGGAAGTATGTAGCTTTAGCTTTTTGATAAGAAAGCATTAAATATAGCATCACACATGAGTACCACAAATGAGGTCAGTGGACTGTAGCTATGCCGTGGCCCACATTCGGTGTAGTGTTTTAGTGTCATTTAGTGTCATTTAGTGCCTCTTAAGTTGCTGTTATCCCTTGGTTGGTTGCTGTAGTATACTTTTTTAAACATATGAAACTGCTTCACTTTGCTAGTGTTAGGGTATTTTAAAAAGTCTGAGCACTTCTTAAATGCCACATTTTGTCTATTTGCTCTTCTTAGTAAGATTAGTAGTTTATAATAAAATGAATTTATCATTGTAGGTCCTGTTGCTATCAAAACTAGAACAAACTGAATTTTTTTTCTCAAGGTTTAACTAATCTGGTGTTGACAAATGAATTGATGTTTTCAGTGCATTCAAAAATAGATTCTTGTTAATGTCTAGAAAAGCTCCCATCACCACAGGAAAATGAACTCTTTGGAATTAGCCTGGTAAATGTCTCCTTTTGTCATTGTTGTTCAGGCTATAATTGATACAAGTATCATGTTTGCGTTATATCTGGCCATCTTTATATTTCAGATTTTATAATCTAGACTACAAAGTGATCTGTTTTTGTTTTTAAACTAGTCGGGTCTAGTGTTTTCCCAGCTAGCTCTCCAAGGAGGTTGCACTGCTGCAGTGCTCCCTTCAAGGTGTATGGGATTCCTGGTGGGAAAGAGTGTAGCGGTAGCTGGTAATGGTGCCTCTTCATCTGCTCAGGGACCTGTCTGTTCCTGCCTTCGTCTCTTCCATATTCTATCCTTAGGGATTGCTCTGTGAACTTCCATTCCTTGCCTAACCCTTGAGGATTTCAAAGCTATGGGGCCTGGGGGGTGTGGACGGAAAAAATGTTGTTCCTTGCATTAAATTTTGTCATCTGCTGACTGAGAATTTGGATTTTCTTGGACCTGGATGCTCTCTTGCATTTTATTGCTTTACATACAATGCTAAGAACTAGAGCTACCGGAGGGGAAGTGGATTGCAGCATTCTTGATTATATTCTAAAACTGTTCTACATTTCTCTCAAATGATGATATGACTTGTAGAAGTTTTCACTTCAAGTCTGTGCTAAAGGAAAAGATTCTTTTTAAGGGGAAAAAGGCGAGGAACTGGAGTGCTGAAACATCTCCCACAGCAAGCATTCTGGTAGTGGCTATTCTGAAGTACTTACATATGAAAAACCTAATGGTTTTGATTTGAATCCATCCTAGATTCTTTTATTGATTGACGCCTTCCATCACAGGCAGAGTTTGTTCCTTGTACTTGAAGTGTACCTCCTTCTGTACACCATCTTCTATTGTACACCAGTTGTTTTGTGTTTGCCTCGTCTCACTATATTTGTAAGCCCCTTGAGGGTATGGACTGTCTACCAGAGTACATCTTTTTCTCCCCTGCGCTTAGCACAGTGCTGTGCAATCTTTGCTGTTTGATTACTTGATCTTCTGGTCAGGTTGTTCTTTCTTCTTTAACCATGTTTTTCCGGTTAGCTGCATTGAGTGTTTTTAATCAGTTGTTACAGGTGAAGTACAATTCAGTATGAAAAAAGGAAGAGTTCCAGGTATGTGTTTTAGTATGCAAATGCTTTTCTATTTTTATATTTACATATTGATGACTTGCTGTCTGAATTGCTTATTATATTTGGAATTTAACTGCTATATGACCTGAGTAAAATTGTTAAAACTAGAGATTTGAACACCAAACCAGAGTGAATTGCACTAGTATTCTGAAACCCAAGCTAAAGATATTAGTGAGGTTTTTTATATATTAACTGTCTGAACCAGAATTTTTCTTTTTAATTTAGAGAATACCTAATGAACCTGAAACTATTTTCTAAAATGATTAAAATGGGACATAAAAATATTTTCCCAGTGATACATCATTCGATTAAAACACCATATGACGGGCGCCTGGGTGGCTCAGTTGGTTAAGCGACTGCCTTCGGCTCAGGTCATGATCCTGGAGTCCCTGGATCGAGTCCCACATCAGGCTCCCTGCTCAGCAAGGGAGTCTGCTTCTCCCTCTGACCCTCCTCCCTGTCATGCTCTCTCTCCATCATTCTCTCTCTCTCAATAAATAAGTAAAAATCCTTAAAAAAATTAAAAAAAAAAAAAAAAAAAACACCATATGACTACTTGGGCATCATAAGATTCACTTAGATTCTTCTATTTGTTTAATGCATTTTGCAAGTATTTTTCTTTTGGCATGCTACACAAAAGGAAACTGTATTTGCTCTCATGTCTTTTTCTGGACATGCACCAAAATTACTAACTGATGGCTGAAAACATTGCATGTAATTTTGAGAGATACTGTCTTTCCTCTGTGTAGACCCAGAAAGATATTTGCAGAAGTGGTATAGCATTTTACCAGTCAGATTTATCACTGAACAATTTAGTCGATTTATCTCTCTGCTGAATTTAACTAGTGGAATAACTTATCAGTATTGGACAGTCGTGTAAAAGTAGTGAATTACCTATTAGCTTGCTGGTAAAGATGGTGCTTTGACAGTTCAATTAAGGTTTCATTAACAACTGTCTTCTGTGTTTTATCTCAAAGTAAGGGTTCCAGTTTACCTGGTAATATGATCATGAGGTAGCCTGAGATACATTCATTCCAATGATAGAATATTGTTCATGGGTTATCAAAGCATCATATATAATTTGACTTTCCTTTATCAGATGTTAAAGGCTTCAGATGCTCATAGGGACATTTTCATAATGCAAAACCAAAACACAAAACAACCCACAAACAGAAACCTCAGTCATTAGGTGAGGATAATATAAATATATATTTGTCCGTATTTCACATTTGCCAGAGGAAAGTGAGTATGCAGTGCTTAAAAATGTGACAATCTGGGCACCTGGGTGGCTCAGTCGGTTAAGCGGCTGCCTTCGGCTCAGGTCATGATCCTGGGGTCCTGGGATCGAGCCCCACGTCCGGCTCCCTGCTCAGTGGGGAGCCTGCTTCTCCCTCTCCCTCTGCCTGCCGCTCTGCCTACTTGTGCTCTCTCTCTATCTCTCTGTCAAATAAATAAATAAAAATCTTTAAAAAAAAAAAATGTGACAACCTTAGAACAAAGAGTATTACAGCATAAGGCTTCAGGGACTCACGAAGTGCATATTTTTGAGAGTTGGAGGAAGTTGACCACATGAGAGAGGTTTGAGGACTGCTAAACTCAGGCAGTTTTGACATTGACAACCTGAAATATTGATTGGATTAATGGCACATAGTGCCACCTTGATAATGAGTCTGGGAAGAGCTTCTACTTAAAATATAGTGTTTTGGTTTTTAATTTATCTGATTAATTGAAAGATCAGAGATCCTGGGGTTTGTTTGGTTTGTTCTCTTTGTAGTCCAAGTAAAGTTGGAGAACTTTGAATTTTATTATTCTAATACCTTCAGCGGGTTACTTTTATGTCAGTCTTTCAAAACCTAAGCATCACTGTAGTGATACTTAGTTACTTACTAGCTGTGTCATCCTAATAAATTGTTTAATCTCTCTATTCCTCATTATAAAGTGAGGATAATAATAGCACCTCTCCTAGGATTGGTATGAGGATTAAATGAGGTAATCTTTGTAAACCAATGATTACAGCATATAGTATACAGTAAGCATTCAGTAAATGTTAGCTGTTTTTGTTTTTTTTTTTTGACAGAGGGGGACACAGTGAGAGAGGGAACACAAGCAGGGGGAGTGGGAGAGGGAGAAGCAGGTTTCCCACAGAGCAGGGAGCCCGATGTAGGGCTCGATCCCAGGACTCTGGGATCATGACCTGAGCCGAAGGCAGACGCTTAACGACTGAGCCACCCAGGCGCCCTAATGTTAGCTGTTTTTATTGTAGTTATTGTTGGTAGAAAAAACCTGTTTTGTTAATGTATGCAGAAGTGTCTTCATGTATAGCCAGATTTATCAGGTGAAATCAACAACATGCAGACTATTTTTGGAGGCATGACTTCAGATACCATAAAGTGCCCCTTAGTTGTGCTATCTATGTGCTATATATCTGCTATTAATAATTAAAAACAAACACATTAAATATATAAAATACATGTTTGTATGGACTTGGCAGATGTTCTAGTCAGTTCATCTGCACTGTTTTAGAAAGTATTATGGATTTACATAGTGGGAAGGAAATTAATTTTTTCTTCTCAGAATGTAACAAATGAAGGACATTCTTATCATCAAAGTTCAGCTTTAGTGGAAACTCATTTTACTTGTGTTTGGATGAAAGAGTGTGAATTGCTAAAGAAGATCCCAGTGAGGTGGGGGAAATATGTGTGTTTTAATGAAAAATTATTCAGTGTAAATCCTCATGCATGGCAGATATCATTTAGCTTGCTCATCTTGTGAAAATTAGAGGCATTATTTTTTTCTGATTTTTTTTTTGGTCCTTTTACTCCTCAAATAGCCAACTTTAATTTGGAAAAATGGGGAATGCTTTTGGGATATGTTTAGGGAAAATCCTAGAGTTAGTTGCGTCAGAAAGTACACTGGAGTGTATTCTGTTAACTGTGTTTTACAGGTTAAGAATTTGTAGTATTGAGAAGTTTCTCTATCAGTCAGGATTAACTGCCACAGCTGGATTCTTGGGGAGGGGGGTACTCTGCTTTGTGAAAAGAGCTTTGAAGAAGAGAGCCTGCACCATAAAAAGGAAACGGTCGCTCTTCTAGACATAACAAAGCATCCGTGTGAAACTAGAAATGTGAAAATATATTGTTAATTTTAACTACAAACGAACTTACTTTTAGAAACTGCAGGTTCATGGTCATGAAGTAGAGAAGTCAAAGGGAGAGAATAGAAGTAACCAATCTAATGATATTGAACTGGTTTCTTGGTGATACAAACTCTATAGCCTTTAACGTTGGAAGTTATTTTGTGCTTAGGCTCCTGACAAGATTTTTCCAGATTATATTCAAAAACCAAAAATAAAACAAAGCCACAGTACAACAGGAGAACTCATTTTATTCACAACACAACAAAAGAAACTCGTTTTACTCTTGGGCAGAAATTTTATATTAATGATTATTAGCTTAGACGGAAAGAAGATAAATATTTTTTATTAAAAAAAAAAACATTCCAGAAAAAATTGCCTTTTCAAACAAGCTAAAACAACAATATCCTTCAAAATTACACGCAACTTCTTTTTTTAAAGATTTTATTCATTTATTTACTTATTTGAAAGAGAGAGAACGAGAGAGAGCACAAGAAGGGGGAGCGGCAGAGGGAGAGGGAGAAGCAGACTCCCCACTAAGCAGGGAGCTCGATGCGGGGCTCAATCCCAGGACCCTGGGATCATGACCTGGGCAGAAGGCAGGCGCTTAACCGACTGAGCCACTCAGGCGCCCCTACATCCAACTTTTTTAGCCACCAGTGCATGTCCTGAAAAAAAGATGGGGGCAGATAAAGTTACCTTTCAAATGCTTGCTAGAAGAAGAATATTTGCAAAATGTATTAACTGAATATATGTTTGAATCGAAGTTCTGGGGTTTCTGTGGCTTTACCCTCAAAGCATGAGCAATTATAGAAATATTGTACGATGATATAGAAGTCCATCCTCTAATACAGTATTGGAGTATTTCATTATCTTTACAACTTGCTATATTAGAGTTTTCACTGACTTCTGTATTATAGAATTGAGTGACTATTCTTGGTGGTTTTTATTAGATTTGCTGGTGTCCTAGCAGTTCAAGAATCAACTCTTTATGTAATGTATGTTTCTTTTTTATGCTAATCTGATTTCTTTGGTGGAAATTGTCAAGGCCAAAGAAACTTCTCCATTTGTCATCCAACCAAACGAAAAGAAGTCATTGGGTAGAAGCTCTTTCATTATAAAGTTCTATTTGGGTTATTTATGATTCCCTGTGCATCCATAATACTCCAGTGAATTATTTGTTGATTGGGTCATCTAATGCAGATCAACAATGACTTCCTAACTAATACAGCTTGTCAGTTTGATCCAGTTGTTGCTTGGAGGTAACACAGAGAGTGCCTGAAGCAACAGTTGTAATACTGTCAATAAGCATGTGAAAAATCATCATAGGCTTAGTTGGTAGTTCTAAGGTACCTAGCAAAGAGATATTAGAAAAAATTCTAGCATTCTGACATTATGAAAAGGAAACTAAGGAAACTATTGAGTTGCACTCTAACAGTTAATTATAATGGTGTGAGTAGAGGGAGTGTGTACAGTGATGTCTGTCATTGATTATGATTGTCAGTCTTTACCTACACGTAGCTTCATATCTGTGTTTTGAATTAGTTTGGCTAATTGAATCATATTTACTATCAGACAAAAGGTTTTGACATTGTTGGAACTCACTAGTCAGTGTATTTTTATTATCAACCTGCTATGGCCCAGCACTACTGTAGGCACTAATGAGGATATTTATTTCTAAAAATAATTTTACAAACTCTGTCAAGCTTCTGCTTTATCTGTTCTGTGCTTGTACTGGCATATAGAGTTGTTTTTAAGTCATGATACTGCCCTAAAGGAGCTTACAGTTAAGTAAACAGTGTGCAAAATAATACATCCCTGCTTTCAGGGAGTCTTGATGGAGAGTTGAAACTCAATTTGAAATAAAAATGTAAGGATAGGGGTGCCTGGGTGGCTCAATTGGTTAAGCGTCTGCCTTCAGCTCAGGTCATGATCCTAGGGTCCTAGAATCAAGCCCTGTATTGAGCTTTCTGCTTCACAGGGAGCCTGCTTCTCCCACTCCCTGCTGCTCCCCCTACTTGTGCTCTGTCAAATAAATAAGTGAAATCTTAAAAAAAAAAAAACAAAAAACCATAAGGATATATTTTCACTTGTTCTTACAATACTTATTTATAGGTTATTGATTATTTCCCAGGCACTGTGCTAGATGAGAGGGATTTAAAGAAGATTATGATCTAGTGGAAGAAAGAGACTTGTAAATGGATAATTATAATTCATTGCCATTGATGCAATAGTAGTCGATATGTAGTAGTAGATATGACTCAATAGAGATATTCCATGGATATTATGGGAACACAGGGGAGGAATTTCTGTGGAAGGAATGCATGCTTTCTAGAAGAGGTAATACCTCAACTGAGTTTTAAGAACGAGAGCTAATGGGGAAGAGCATTCTAGATGGATGGGTTCCTACACAGGAGACTGTAGGGCTGGAGTTACTGAAATTAAAGTGCAGCGGAGAGGGTGGGAGGTGATAGGGTGGAGGCACAAACTAAAGCTGGACCCTGAAGTTGGAGTGTTCTGCTGAAGAGACCACTGGGAGAGGGACAAAATCTAACACTTCTTATAGATAAAGCACATATATACATATACAAATATATAGCATATCTATGGTATTAAAATTTCATGGGGAGTCTGATTGGGGGGAAAAATGTCTAAAAAGTCTCCTTGGAGGGGGTGATAATGAAAAAAAGTTGAAACACTGGGAATGGCAACCATTGAAAGTTTTTGAGAGAGTGACTTTTTCGGAGAGATATATGTATATATTTAGACATGTAAATAGAGTGGAGGTAGCTGAGGTCTGAGCCTTAGGGAATGTTCTCAGTTGTAGGTGGAAATTATTGGAGGCAGAACTAAAGGGCAGTCAGATAGGAAAATGTGTTCATAGTGATTGACAACCTACGCATGGCAGAAGAATGTTAGGAAGATGGGAGTGATCTTTGGTGCAGATTAAAAAGTCAAAGAAAATGAGGGGGAGAAAAGGCCATTGAATTTAGCAGGTGGATCATTGATGGCATTTGAAAGAACAGTTGTGTGTGTGATTTTTTTTCTCTCTGATATAAATATATATGTGTGTATATATATATTTGATTCTAAAGAATGTCTTAAGTATTAGCAGCACTCTGTTTTATTATTAATAAAATTCTCCCAAATCCCAAGTTTTTATTTCTAGTCTAATAACCAGAGAACTTAGTGTTTATCATGTTCAAGGTGCCATTTCCTTTAATGACATTCCTGTCATTAAAAAAGAATTTTTTTAATGACAGGGTAAAAGAGTAGTCAACTAAACTTGTTAGGAGACAAGTTTCTGGTCCTGCCTTGCTGCCAACAACCCTATGACCTTGATAAAGTTATTTAAGTTTTCTGGGTCTTGGTTTCCTCATTTATAAAATCCTTTGTTTCCTAAGTTTCTATTATAAAATTGCATTAATATTTATAAAGCATTGTAGCTTTATTTGTGGGCAAGTCAAGTCTGTTAGCGACCATACAACACCTTTCTTCAGGAATACAGATGTTGAATAGCTTCTAAAATTGTTTAAAGGAAGAATGAGATAAATGTAACCCTATTCCAATGTGGTGACTTTCATAGAGTTTTCAAATTTGGGATCAGATTTTAAATGTGCACTTTGTCCAAGACATTTCTTTTCTTCTATTGGCTTATTGGTAAGGATTATACATATTTAGTTATGAAGAGCCTGCCTATTTGCAAATGGGCAATCAGTTACTTCCTAAATGTAAATTTGATACTGTTTTTCTGGTAATACTTTACCTTTTAGCATTTTAGATTTATTTTCTTGCTTTCCTAAATATTTGGAGTGATTTTTAAAATTTTAAATAAAGTTTAATATTAAATATTTTGTCTTTTTTTTGTGTGTGGGGGTAATCAGGTAAGATGATTTGGGGGCCAGTGCTTACATTAGCAAGTTGATTTACAGTATTTTGTTTTTAGGAATCTCTCTCTCTCTCTCTTTTTTTTTTTGAGGAATCTCTTTCAAATTCTGAATTTGCGTAGGGAATTTACTAGTTTGCAGATTGACCTCCCACAAAATGAGCTGTGTCACAGCTTTAAGGCTGTAGCCATTTAGGGCATACAATGCCCAGAGATAGAGCTAGAGTGTGACTTCCTAAAGCTCTTCCACAATAGGAAGGGAGCATTTTCACAGAAGCCCTCAGCAAACCAGCAGCACTGTCCAGTAGATATATAATGCAAGCCACATATGTGATTTTAAATTTTCTGGTGGCCACATTAAAAAATGTGAAAAGAAACAGGTGAAATTAGCTTTAGTAATATATTTTTATTTAACTCTGTATAGCCAAAATACTGTCATTTCAGCATGTTATTACTATGAAAATTATTATTATTATTATTTTAAGATTTTATTTATTTCTTTGACAGAGAGAGAGACAGCGAGAGAGGGAACAAAGCAGGGGGAGTGGGAGAGGGAGAAGCAGGCTTTCCGCGGAGCAGGGAGCCAGATGCGAGGCTCAATCCCAGGACATTGGGATCATGACCTGAGCCGAAGGCAGATGCTTAATAACTGAGCCACCCAGGCGCCCCACTATGAAAATTATTAATTAGATATTTTACATTCTTTTTTTTTTTCATACAAAGTGTACTGACTACCTTATTGTGCAGCACAGTACTAGAGTCTGTTTGGCCTTTGTTGAGTTGTATACTGATTTCTGAACCAATGATATCAGTAGAGTTAGAATTACTTTTGGAGCAATCAGGTCCACCCTGGACCTGGAAATGGAGTCAGTTGTAAGTGGGAAGGATGAATTCCAGCAACAGATGCTGGGAAGGCAGTCATTAATAACCAAGAACGCATTCATCTAACTTATATCAGACTTAGAAGATCTTGACCGGGTGCATTTATAGAACAAAGTGGAATAATGTTCTCTGTAGAGAAGTTGTCCTGACTGCCCTGAATTATTTGGAGTTTTTACCTTTTCTTTTCTGAAGCCTTGTTCGCCTAAGGTACCAGAAGGTAAAATTGGTACCTGATCCTTGCCATGTTTGCTTTCCTTCCCAGTTAGATCAGATATCCTCCATTGATTTCTTTCCTCTCTCAGTGTTGTGGGTTTTTTTTATCTAGATAAAGTTGTCGGTCTTGTTTTCAATTTCAGTAGTGTAGGGTTCAGTATTGTCAGGCAGCAAACTCCTTACGGGAAATGGACAACATAGAAACTTGTTGTTTATCCATTCCTTGACCTAAAATTCTTGCTCTGAGCTACAGAGTAAAGGTGAAGAGAGACATTTGAACAAATAGGTAAAATTAGTCATTTGACCCAGATTGCAGCTATTTTTTTTTTTCTGTCTGCATGGATAAAAACCATCCTCCAATTTGCATAAGCAGGTGATTTTTCTTATATGCTAATTTTCTTAATGTACCATGGCAGAGAGCTGCAGATTTGCAAATTGTGTAAGTAAATTGAAATAAACCAGGTGACTTTGTTTCACTTTATTATCTTACCAGTACAGAAGTACCCAAAGGGTGCAATTATCAGGTGATTATCTCAGTGCACATCTAAGTTAACAGGCAGCCTGTGCAAAGTTTTTTTTCCCCTTTCTTCTCTACCTCTCTCTCATTTTAGTTTTTAAAAATAGGAAAACTATGGATTTCTATATTTACCTTGACATGGCTAAAAATTTGGTAATACAGATGTGGGGAAATTTGAGCTTTATTCAAAGTAATCCAAAAGCCAAAACAATTGGCAAGTAATGTAGGTACTGTGCAGAAAAAGGGACACAGGTATACTTGGTTTGTGTTTGAATTGCCTAAGAGAATTAGGGGAGAACTTCAACCATGTTTAATTTGTTGGTTTTTCCTTTTCCCAGGTTCTGCATTTTGCAGGAATTGGGGTCATTATGAAGTTAACTGGGTGGGTATTAAAGCCAGTGTTCAAAACACATATTATGTGTATCCTTTTAAAAATCAAAATAACTAATTACAATACACTTTAAAATATTTCATTCTGTTAGACATTTTAGAAAGGTACAACAGTTAGTTTAAGGAGCTCTTTTCCCAGAAGATTCAGGAGGACAAAGAATATCAATTAAAGTGCCTTCCTTGTATTAAAACAATATTTTCAACAATATTTCCAAACAATAAATTCCATTATTACTCTTAGCAATTAATTCTGTTTAATTCCACAGATGTTACAGTATTATTTACCTAGCGATATGTGTGGAGATTAAGTTATACTCCTTGTAGCTTTGAAGTAATGATTTTGAAATGAATCATAATTTTAAGCTAGCAAATTAATAGAAGTTTGGCCTGTCTTTTTATCCGAGCACTTACATATTATTTCTTTTCAGTTTAAAGAAAAGTAGTTCAGAAGAACTTTGAGAACAAAAGCAGTTAAAGAATGACTGGAGAAGGACAAAATTTTAAGTACAAAGGGACTGTATGGGTTAGTAGTTAAGAACCAGTACTATGGGGCGTCTGGGTGGCTCAGTTGGTTAAGCGACTGCCTTCAGCTCAGGTCATGATCCTGGAGTCCCTGGATCGAGTCCCACATCGGGCTCCCTGCTCGGCAGGGAGTCTGCTTCTCCCTCTGACCCTCCCCCCTCTCATGTGCTCTCTCTCATTCTCTCTCTCTCAAATAAATAATAAAATCTTAAAAAAAAAAAAAGAACCAGTACTATGATTACAGACTGGATTTAAATTTTGACTCTGCTCTCTTACTAGCTGTGGGCCAATTATTTAACCTCTGTGTGCCTCATGGTCATAGTGTATAAAATGAGGATAGTAATAGTATATATATTTCAAAGGGGTTATTGTATGGATTAAATGAATCAATATGTATGTAAAGTCATAGAACTGTGCCTGGCCCTAGGTATGTGTTGACTCTCATAATTATTATTACCAGTTTGAAAAATACAGTACCTCCTTAAAGTTTACTAATTTAGCATAAATAACCCAACAGCTTTTGTCTGACTATTGATAGATATGTGACTATCGCAGAGATTTTTTTTACTGATTAGCTCCAGTGGTTTTTGGAAAAGTCATTCAAATTGTAGAATGCCTTCCAAATGTAAAATTTCTTTTAGCACATAAAAGGAGGGTTTTCCCTTTCTCTTTAACTCCCTCCTCCCAGCTCATTATTGAAGTACTAGTATGTTTATTGTAGGAAACTTGAAAAATATAGAAAAGTTGTAACCTACAACTCAGAGAGAGCCACTGATAGCATTTGAAATATTTTTTTTTTCCAATTTTGCATCTGGAAAGTGTATTTATAATGAGTTGGGATCATGATTGCATTGGGTATTTACATTTTTGTATCCAGTTTGTTTCACTACATTACAAAGATTTTGACCTTTTTTTTTTTTTTTTTTAGAGAGCTAATTTTTTTCATTCTCACAAGCCTAGAGCTCTATCTTGAAAGAGAGTTGGAAGATACTTTAGAATGCAGCTAGTGTAACTGCCTCATTTTTTAAATGGGAAAATTGAGACCCAGGGAGGCTAAGAGATTTGTTCAAGGTCACACAGCTGGTTAGAGGCTGAGCCAAAACCTTTGCTCTTTTGCTGCTGCTTTACTAGTAATACCTGTTCAACTTAATGCCCATTGAAACTGGAGGAAGTGTTCTTATAAAAGCAAAACAAATAAAAAACAAAAACTCTGAATGAAACCAGGAACAGTGCATCTTAAAAAAAAAAATAGAATATTTACTCCATTGGTTGCTTTTTATGTGCCGGTGACTCTAAGGTTTCTGGTAAAAGTTTAATGTCATGAGCCTCAACGCTTTTGGTGGAAAACAACTCGATCTTTTCACATTATATGTAATTGTGTTATGTCTCTGCTTTGAGAATATTGTGCCCCCCTCTTTTAGTTTTTGAAAATTTTTTTTTTTTTTTTTTTAAAGATTTTATTTATTTATTTGAGACAGAGAGAATG
This sequence comes from Neomonachus schauinslandi, assembly GCF_002201575.2. NCBI lineage: Eukaryota > Metazoa > Chordata > Mammalia > Carnivora > Phocidae > Neomonachus > Neomonachus schauinslandi. Next base: position 18,157,648 of record NC_058417.1, on the reverse strand, counting down.
AGAGACAGAGAGCATGAGAGGGAGGAGGGTCAGAGGGAGAAGCAGACTCCCTGCCGAGCAGGGAGACCGATGCGGGACTCGATCCCGGGACTCCAGGATCATGACCTGAGCCGAAGGCAGTCGCTTAACCAACTGAGCCACCCAGGCGCCCAGTTTTTGAAAAATTTTAAACCTCAGAAAATACGAAAGAATTGAACAGTGATAAACCCATAAACCATTCTTCTAGATTAACATTTTGTGACTTTTGCTTTATCTAGTTGGAGGCTATTTCCACAGAATTTGCTGAGATTGGGTTATGGTCACTGCATCAACTTGTTCCATGTATTAAGTTTTGTAAGCTCTCCAACTAGAGAAGGAACTGGAAGTTTTCAAGCTTGTGACTTTTGGAATGCTATTTATTCTCCTAATACTTAAAAGAAAATTCAGTGTGAATCAAATGTGTAACTGAAACATACCAGTCAAAACTAGGCTTCAGGCAGAATAGAAATATTCCATTCTGCAAAGTTTTTCTTTTTTGTGGTATTCATCTCAGGTTGGGGGTAAAGGGGCATTTTCAAAGTAACCTAATTTCTGGTTTCACAGTTTTGTGACAGAGGACATGATTGAGGGTATTACATTGTTGAAGCTAAATTTTAAGTTATTGTAGTTTTTTTTTAAAGTAAATTACCCTGTTAGTCACATGAGCTGATGATGCTGTGATTTGTGTCACCCAATTCACTGCTCTCTATTTTTCAGTACCAAATAATTCCTTTGTTAAACTTATTTTCAGTAAATGAGCCATTGTTTCCCAAAGGGTAATGATTATTTCTATATATAGCACAAATCCCTAAGAAATAGATTTTAAAGTCTAAAACATTAATGATTGGAAGTGGTTGAAATCATTGCTCTGTATATCAAGGCACAACTGTGTCTATGAAAAGGGCAGCTGTTGTGTTTGCTCCCTAGGCTACAATATGAGATATTATGCTTACTGGAAACCAACTGACAAGTCTTTAAAAGTGAAGTCTTTTGGTTTATTTGCAAAAAGCGTTGTTTTATTGAATCTACGCAGCTATTACATTACATAGTTTCATAATGTAAACACCTAGAATGACGTAGCTGGAGTTCAAATCTAAATGGCTTGTGACAGGTAAGGAAATATATAGGCAGCAGATACTAGTTTACTTGATACAGTTGATGTCAGTATCTGGAAAGAAGTTGTTGACTTCTTAAAGTACCTCAGCAGTAAAGACATTAAAATTGGGACACTGTGATGTTTAACTGGTGTAGATGCTGAAGATCTAGTTATCAGCATGTATCAGCTTATCTCTGTAGGTGGGCAAACTTTAAATAACTAGTTTTTATACCTTGATTTTTTTCCTTTTAAAGTAGATGCTTGTTTCTTAGACAAATCAAAATTAGTTTCTGCCCTTCTTTCCCTGTCAATGCAAATAAAAGCAAATGCTTATAACCACTTATGACACATTGTCTACCCACTGATATACTGAAAATGATGAGAGTTTCGAAGGCTGGGGCCATGTCTCATTTTATCTCCAGAGCCAGATGTGGTTCTTCGTGGGTACTTATTGTTTGTTGTTACACTGAAAGTTGCTAATGCTAAATTTGATGAGATGGTGACTGTGAAAGAAGAATACTATCGCTGGCCCTTGCCATTATGTAGATCCCTACTTCCCCATGCACTGCAGGAATTTTTATGAGGGAACCCTTAGAGAGTGGTATTCAGACTGCCCTATGATAGTGATTTTGTTTTTTGGGATTTGGTTGTTTTTTTTTTTTTAAGAGTGAAGAGCCCTATTTAAAAATAGTATACAGTAACCAACTATCCCCCCAAATAGTACTTGGTTTGCTACTGCTTTCTATAGTCTACCTTTTTTGGGGGGGGGGGCGCAGGGAGAGAGAAGCTTAAGCAGGCACTACACCCAGCGCATCACCCAATATGGGGCTCAATCTCACGATTCTGAGATTGTGACCTGAGCCAAAATCAAGAATCGGATGCTTAACCAACTGAGCCACCCAGGTGCCCCTCTGTAATCTACTTTTAAGTTAAGAATGCTATTGAATTGTTTAGGAAAAATAAATTTCTCAATGTATAACTGTGATCTCATGTTAGAAAAAGAGAAACTATGTCTAAAGTCTCATCTCCTACATCAAAACGGACCAAAGCCGTCCCTGATGCTAGCACAGAAAAAAAAAATACATTCAATTCTAAGCTCCTTATTTTGTGCTATAAACTTGTGAATAAATGACAGATTAGTATGTGCTAGCCATCTTTAAAATTAGTGAGTAAGAATGGCTTATTTCAGTGGTGTGCTGGTATACATTTCACAGGGTCTCTGAAAAATAAAACAGCCCTGGTTTGTAGGTATTGCCGAAGTCCTGTGGTGTAAATACTCCTGTAATGGCCAATTTCAAGCTACCAGTGTGAAGTCACCAAACGCTTGAATTGGAAAAAGAAACATAGTAGCACACCATTAGAAGGTATTTTTACCCTACAGGTAAAGTAGATGTTAACCTTAAGAGCATAAATCATATTAAAATAATTAGGAAGTGATGATTTCTGAGTATTTATTACCTTTGTTTTAGTAATGATTTATTTCACTGTTTATATAATTTAATTTTTAATAATGCCTGTGTTTCACAGTCAGCTTGCAAAATACCAGAAAATGTAATAATCTCTCAGGAGCCAGTATGAACCAGCTTTAACACACCACTGGTTTATTAAATCTTTGTTGGGAGGTTTAGCTAGTGTTGGGGAGAGATGAAGTTGGATCCATATTTATCATGTACAAAAAGTCCCATGTGGATTAAAGACTTAAATGTAAAAAAATAAAACCCAAAATAAGAAAATATGGATAACTTTTTTATTTACAGGGAAAGACTTATTACCTTGACTTCAAAGCAAGAAAAAAAATCAGATTTGTCTGTGTAGATATTTAAGAGGTGTGTTTGGTAAAATACACCATAAAAAAGCCTAAAAGAAAAAAAAAATAAGCTGGAGGGAAATATTGGCAACATATATGAAAGACAGAAGTTAATATCTTGAATACTTAAAGCGCTCTTAAAATCAATAAGAAGTAAGGGTGATTAATCTAACTAAAAATGGGCAAAAGCTAGAGAATGGGCTGTTTGTAGAAGAAATAAAATTTGTTTAAAAACATTTTAAAAAGATGGGGCACCTGGGTGGCTTAGTTGGTTAAGCGACTGCCTTCAGCTCAGGTCATGATCCTGGACTCCGGGGATCAAGTCCCGCATGGGGCTCCCTGCTCAGCAGGGAGTCGGCTTCTCCCTCTGACCCTCCTCCCTCTCATGCTCTCTGTCTCTCATTCTCTCTCTCTCTCAAATAAATAAATAAAATCTTAAAAAAAAACACATTTTAAAAAGTTCTTATTTTCATTCACAAAAAAATGCAGAAATAGGATATCACTTTTAACCTGCTAGGTTGACTTTTTAAAAAAAGATTTTATTTATTTGAGAGAGAGCGCTAGCGAGCATGAGTGGGGGGAGGGCAAAGGGAGACGAACAAGCAGACTCCCTGCTGAACCTGAAGTGGGGCTCCATCCCACGACCTCAAGATTATCACCTGAGCTAAAGTCAGAGGCTTAACCAACTGAGCCACCCAGGTGCCCCATTAGATTGACATTTTTAAAAAAGTGATAACTCCTTCAGTTGTTACATATGTAGTGAAACAGACACTCTGAAACTTTTGATAATAGTGTAGATGGGTAGAGACTTTCTGGGAGAACAGTTTCTCAAAATTGAATGTACCCCCCTTTGACTGGAGATGTCATTGAGCTTATAGATGCAAAGATGTATTTACAAGGAAAGCAACCTAAATGTCTGTGAATAGTGGAGTGGTTATAATTGAAAGATACTCAGAATTTATTAAGTGAAAATCAGTGTCAAAGATTGTCCCCTTAAAAAAAAATTACTCATATGTTCCAGGAGAGTCTGGAAGGATATCTACCAATAACAGTTATTTTAGTGAGGTGAGAGTATAGCAGATTTTCACTTTGGAGTTTATAGTAACTTCCACTTTATAGAAACACTAAGAGTTTCTTTACTATGAAGAATAGCCCTAAGGAGGTACATGATAGTGTCCCTCTTTTTTAGAGGAGGAGAGGTCTAAGTGACTTGCGTAAGGCCTCAGAGCTAATTAAGAGATACATAAAAGATATGTGATGGAGGTTATTAAGAATAATAAAGTATCCATGGGTGCTTGGGTGGCTCGGTCAGTTAAGCGTCTGCCTTCGGCTCAGGTCATGATCCCAGGGTCCTGGGATCGAGCCCCGCATCGGGCTCCCTGCTCAACAGGAAGCCTGCTTCTCCCTCTCCTCCCTGCTCTTGCTCGCTCATCTCCCTCGTGCTCTCTGTTGCTATCTTTGTCTCTCTCTCGCTCTCAAATAAATAATAAAAAATCTTAAAAAAAAAAAAAAGAATAGAGTATCCACAACCCAGCCTAAGAAGTAGAACATAAAACCAACACTGCGAAGCTGCCCTTAAACACCTCCCCATTCCATCTCTCTGCCTTACCTGCCCTGCCAAGAAGAAACTACTCTCCTGAATTTGTTTTTTTATTACTTAAAAAAAATGGCATGATATGTCACATATCATATAATTCACCCATTTAAAGTGTACAATTTAAGGGTCTTTAGTATATTCACAGAGTAAATTTTCTTTTTAGAACATGTTCATCACCATCAAAAGAAACATGCCCATTAGCAAATCACTCTCATTTCCCATGCCCCTGGCAACCATTAATGTTTGTTTCTATAGATTTGCCTATTTTGGACATTTCGCATAAATAGGATCATTCAATATGTGTGGTCTTTGTGACTGATTTCTTTCACTTAGCATAATGTTTTCAAAGTTCAGCCCTTTTTATGCCTGAATAATATTCCACTGTATGGTTATACCACACTTTGTTTATCCAGTTGGGTATTAGGATTGTTCCCACTTTTTGGCTATTTTGAATTATACTACTTATGAACATTCACAGACAAGTTTTATGTGAACATACGTTTTCATTTCTCTTGGGGGTATGTACCTGGGAGTGGGATTGCTGGGTCGTCTAGCATCTGGTAACTATGTTTAATTTTTTGAGGAATCTCTAAACTACCTTCTATAGTGGCTGAACCATTTTACATTCCCACCAACAATATAAGAGGGTTCCAATTTCTTCACATCCCTGTCAACACTTACTATCTGTCTTCTTGATTATAGGCATCTTAGTGTGAAGTGGTACCTCATTGTGGTTTTGATTTGTATTTCCCATTAATATGATGGTGAGCATCTTTTCCTGTGCTTGTTGGCTAATTGTATGTTATCTTTGGAGAAATAGCTATTCAAGTCCTTTGACCATTTTTAAATTGGGTTGTCTTTTTGTTGTTGAGTTATTAAGTTCTTTATGTATTCTAGATGCCAGTCCCTTATCAGATACATGATTTGCAAATATGTTCCCCCATTCTGTGGTTTGTCTTTTCACTTTTTTGGTTGTTAGTGTCCTTTAAAGCATAAAAATTTTTAATTTTGATGAAATCAATTTATCTATTTTCTGTTGCTTGCCCTTATGTCATATCTGAGAAGGTTTTACCTAATCTAGGATCATAAAGATTTACACCTGTATTTTCTTCTAAGTTTTTTATAGTTTTAGCTCTTATAGTTAGGTCTGTGATCTCTTTTGAGTTAATTTTTTGTATAATGTGAGGTACAGATACAATTTCATTCTTTTGCCTGTGGATATCCAGTTGTCCCATCACTATTTGTTGGAAAGATTATTATTATTTCCCAATTGAATGGCGTTGGCACCCATGTTGAAAATCACTTGGCCATAAATGTAAGAGTTTATTTCTGGATTTTCAATTTTATTCCATTGATTTATAAATTTCTCCTAATGCCAGTACCACACTGTTGATTACTATAACATTGTAGTAAGTTGTGAAATAGGGAAATGTGAGTCTTCCAACTTTGTTCTTTTTTAAGATTGTTTTGGTTATTCTGGGTCCCTTGCATTTTCATATGAATTTTAAGATTAGCTTATCCGTTTCTTAAAAAACAAAACAAAACAAAAAACCCAGATGGGATTTTGATAGGCAATTGCATTGAGTCTGCAAACCAATTCGAGTATTGCCATCTTAACAGTATTAAGTCTTCCAATCCATGAACATAGGATGTTTTCCCATTGATTTGATCTTCAATTTCTTTCAACAATTTTGTAGTTTTCAGAGTATGTTTTACACATTTTGTTAAATTTATTCCCATGTATTTTATTATTTTTAACAATATTGTAATTGGAATTGTTTTCTTAATTTCATTTTTGGATTGCTCATTGCTTGTGTGTATAGTTGATTTTTCTATATTGAGCTTGTTTTATTTTCTTATTTTTGTTTTTATTTTAAATAGACTTTATTTTTTAGAGCAGTTTTAGGTTCACAGCAAAATTGTGTAGAAAGTACAGAGAGTTCCCATAAACCCACTGATCCTGGGCATATGCAGTCTCCCTCACTGAATATCCTGAACCAGAGTGATAACATTTATTATAATCAATGAACCTACATTGACACATCATTATCACCCAAAGTGCATAGTTTACATTAGGGCTTACTCTTGGTATTCTGCATTCTGTGGGTTTTGACAAATGTATAATGATACTGTATCCTACAGAATAATTTTGCTGCCTAAAAATCCGCTGTGCTCTACTTGTTCATTTATTCTTTTTCCCTAATCCCTGGCAACCACTCATCTTTTTACTGCCTCCATAACTTTCCCTTTTCATGTCATATAGTGGAATCAGAGTGTATGTAGCTTTTTCAGGTTAGCTTCTTTTACTTAGTAATATGCATTTAAGTTTTCTCCAGGTGTATTCATGGCTTTATAGCTCATTTCTTTTTAGTGCTGAAAAATATTACATTGTCTGGATGTACCACTGTTTATTTATGTATTCACCTACTGAAGGGTGTCTTGGTTGCTTCCAAATTTTTGCAATTATGATTAAAGCTCCTATAAACATTTATGTGCAGGTTTTTGTGTAGACATAAGTTTTCAGCTCCTTTTGGTAAATACTAAGGAGCATGATTGTTGGATTGTATGGTAAGAGTATGTTGAGTTTGGTAAGAAATTGCCAATCTGTCTTCCAAAGTGGCTGGACTGTTTGAATACATTCTTACCAGCAATGAATGAGAGTTCCTGTTGCTCCCTGTCCTTGTCAGCAGTTGATGTTGTTGGTGTTCTTGGACTTGGCCATTCTAAGCAGTGTGTAGTTGTATCTTCTATTTGCATTTCCCTGATGACGTAGATGTGGAGCATCTTTTCATATGCTTATTTGCTATCTGTATATCTTCTTTGGTGAGGTGTCCCTTAAGGTCTTTGGCCCATTTTTTAATTGTTTTTTTTTTCCATATTATTGAGTTTTAAGGAGTCTTTGTAGATTTTAGATGACAATCCTTTATTAGATGTCTTTTGCAAATATTTTTTCCTTGTCTGTGGCTTGTCTTCTCATTATCTTGATACTTTATTTTTAAAGAGTTTTATTGAGGTAAAATATGCATGCTAGAAAATTCTCCCATTTAAAGTATATAGTTCATTGAGTTTTAGTAAAGTTTTAGTTATGCAACTATCACCATTATTAGTTTTAAAACAGTCCTGTCACGCCCCCCCCAAAATTCACTAAACAATATATTGTTTAGTTTTGCTTATTTGGGGGCTTTATACAAATGGTAAACAGATTCTAGAGTACTTGGAACTCCTTAGAGAAAAGTATAAATACAGAATGCAGTAACTTTAAACTTTGGGTTCTTTTTCTTTCTTTTTTTTTTTTTTATAGATTTTATTTATTTGACAGAGAGCTAGCAAGAGCAGGGACACAAGCAAGGGGAGTGGGAGAGGGATAAGCAGGCTTCCCACGGAGCAGGGAGCCCGATGCGGGGCTCGATCCCAGGAACCTGGGATCATGACCTGAGCCGAAGGCAGACACTTAACGACTGAGCCACCCAGGCGCCCCAGGTTCTTTTTCTAATTAACAAACATGATAAAGAGTTGAGATGAGTTTGTTTTTTCTTCATCAACAGTGAATCTTTGAGGGAACAGATCAATCAGGGTTTATACAGAATCTGTATACTTTATTTATTTATTTATTTTTAAAGATTTTATTTATTTATTTGAGACAGAGAGAATGAGAGACAGAGAGCATGAGAGGGAGGAGGGTCAGAGGGAGAAGCAGACTCCCTGCCGAGCAGGGAGCCCGATGCGGGACTCGATCCCGGGACTCCAGGATCATGACCTGAGCCGAAGGCAGTCGCTTAACCAACTGAGCCACCCAGGCGCCTCAGAATCTGTATACTTTAGAGCATGGTTGCCCTATTTATTCAAGCTCCTGAAAGCGGAGGAAATGCCAGACTAGGTTAAATATAAAAATGGTTCTTTGAGGAATACCTTTAAATTTCTCTGTAGCTAACTTTTTATGGTGTCCGTGGTATCTTCGAAGATATTTGCATAAGTCTCACCACCTTGTTAGCCTTAACAAATAAAAATCATTCTTTTCTATTAAAATAAACTTAGTTGGGTTTCTTACTTAAACTAATGATTCTATTGTTTTTTGAATCTGAGTTTGGGGGAATTTGGTTTTAGGGATAACCCCTGAATTTCAATACTGAGCAGCTGCTATTACTTAACAGCTGCGTCCTGATAACTTGATTCCTTGAGGAATGCTGTGGGAACCGTGGTTTATAAGAGATGGTGGGAGGAACAGTTAGTTTTACAGACTTCTCCAGTGATTTAAGTTGTTGAGAGTTAAAGGTTGAAGTACTAGTTTTTCCAGTTTCAGTGTTTTACCATTCTGTAATTCCATGAGGTATTTGTGAAAGGAGTTCATAATCTTATCATTAGAAGAAAATTGAAAAAAAGACATTTAAAAAAAATGACTTTGTACGATCCCAGAGATGATTTTTCTGTTGCCTTAGTTATGATTCAACAGTACTAGTGACAAAAGTAGCAACAACTAATTTGGGTTGTATTTCAATATCACTTGAGTTCCTAACTTGAATTTAAGAGTAATATAAGTTACCACATGGTTTGTAGGGTCTCTGTACTTCATGGGAGTGTCTAATGAGGTCCATTCTTCCTCAAAACTAGAAATCAGTTTATTTCCATAAAAGCTTTATTTTGTGGTTGTAGAGGTAGAAGAGACACAAAGATAATTTCCTCTAATACACCCAGCTGATGCTCCAGTAATTGATGATTCCTTCTTTCAGTTTTGCTATACAGGGGGATATACTGGATTTCTCAAATTATTATAAATTTAATTTTTTAGAAAATAATGTCATGTAATTTAGTGGGCAAGATTTGAAAGGTGATGCCTATTGAAACTGCATGAATTAGGATAGGGTATTGAAACTCCAGAGAGAGAGAAAACAGTTAATAGACAGGACAGGTTTTGACATTTTTTTCTTGGGATCCCTGTAGTGATGACTCTATAATCCTCATTTAGTGATTTTAATTCTGAGTGTTATTGTCCTTTTGGCTTTGTGCTCAAAAGAGTTCTGTATCTAATACTAACTCTGTGCCCATTTCCTTTCATTTAGTTCTCTTTCACTGAATGTTAATACCATTATTAAGCTTCCTGTAACACTTAAAAAATGAGGGTGAATGAGGATTCTCAAAGTGAATTTCTGGATTAAAAAAAAAAATCCTTACTAAAATCAAAACCTGGACTTGTACAATGTTTAGGTAAACATTCTTAAATTTACTAAAATGTACTGTGGTGTCTTTGGATAATGATGAAAAGTTTAATATTAAAGCCATGTGTGGTATAATTAACACAGTAAACTATGGAATAAATGCTTTCAGCAAAAGTTATTAAATTATGACAGACTGACAACTGTTTTATCATTAAAACAATAACCAAGTCACCCCTTATCTTTTTTTGTTTGTTATGTTCTCAGTTGGGTAACCCAACTGGAATAATTTACCCCCAAATAAACATCATGGCTGAATAATATTAGTGTCTCAAGATGGCATACTTCAGTTACAAAGCTTGATTTATAGTCTCCATAAGGAAAAAAAAAAATTGAAGATGATTTATGTATGTACACCATTTTTTCCCCAGTCTACTTATTTTCTTATTTGATTTCTCAGGGTTGGGTTGTAAAAACAAATCATTTTATTGTATCTTTCTTATTAAACTTTGTTCTTTTAAAAGTATTTGCTAAAATGCTCTCCTGAAAGGGGAGATGATTTTATAGTATGAGAGTCCTTTTATGTTTTGTCTGTATTTGTCTATATAAAGAAAGTTCTTAATTCCTTTCTCCAGAGATGTTTGTAGAGTCAACTTGTGGAAGATTTATCCCTTCAGTCTCATAAAAGTTCAGTTAGTAATATGGAACATCTTATTCCCCACTCTTTCTTTCTTTTTTTTTTTTTTAAATATTTTATTTATTTATTTGAGACAGAGAGAATGAGAGACAGAGAGCATGAGAAGGAGGAGGGTCAGAGGGAGAAGCAGACTCCCTGCCGAGCAGAGAGCCCGATGCGGGACTCGATCCTGGAACTCCAGGATCATGACCTGAGCCGAAGGCAGTCGCTCAACCAACTGAGCCACCCAGGCGCCCCCCCCACTCTTTCTTCTGGAGCTTTTATGACAAATAGGGGGGTCACAGAAAGGAATCATGATATAATGAGAAACCCTGAGAGGTGCATTTGGAAACAAATAATTAAAAACTGAATGAAATGAGAAAGGAGTGATTATTTACCTTGAAAAACTGCAAGCCTTGAGAAAAGTTAAGGCAAAATAATGTTTTATGGAAAACCCTACGAAAGTAATGGGTCTAAATTGTTTAAATAGCTGTGATTTCAGTTAAGTAGTTGGGTGAATGTGCAGATTTAAGATGTTAAAAATAATTTTTTTAGATGTCAAAAATAATTTTCTGAACCCAAATATAAGACTGCAACATTTTTATTGCTAACTTGGACAATAACGTAGAAGGCTTATCAAATTTTCCAAACAACAGGAGCTAGGAAAGACGGCTAACATAGTAGATAACAGTTATTCAGGGAGAGCCCTCTAAGAATGAGAGGCAGAAATTGACAAGTGGAAATTTAGGAGGGTTAAATGTAAAGGCTTGAATTTAGAGTTATCTTTAAATTAGCAAACATTTATTGAAGACCTGTGTACTAGACTTTGAACACTGAGGGTGTATGGGGAACAAAATTTATATGATATTAAGTAGGGAAGGCAGACATTTAAAAATCTCCTGAGTTAATTTACTCATTCACATTCTGCAACTTACTAGCCGTGTGACTTTAAGCAAGTTGCTTTAGCTCTTTGTGTCTCATCTTATGTATATCTTATATAAAACAGGGATTATGATGGCACCTATCTTTGGTTCTTCTGAGAATTAAATGAGGTAACATATGTAAAATGCTTAATATAGTGCTTACCTATGGTAAACAATAAATACTACTTGTTTTTATGGTTATCTCTTAACTCTTACCATCTTTTTTTTATGGAGGAAAATTAGAGTGATTATGGTACCTAGTCTAATTGGTGAGGCCCAGAAAGCTTCCCTGACAAAATCCCTACCTTGAAGAAGCTTGTACTTGAATCATTGTAAACAAATTTCAGTTAAGATACGCATACAGATAGGCACAGGATGCTTACTGTGGGAAGATGTAGGTGGGATACCCAGGCCCTCAGTTTGTACAATTACAAGAGACATTTCTTAACAGCATTATATTGTGAATGGTAGTCCCTGTAGTTATGCAGTGTATTTTTTTGTAGTAGGCCAAATTAGGGGAGGGGCATCTGAGTTAAATTTTGATGGCAAAGGTCAGGGGATGTCCAACAGAAGGAATTTCATGTACAGAGTAATGGGGACGTGTGAGACCATGGTACTCTGGGGACCTGGAATTACTTCATTATGGCTAAAGTTAAAGATGAGCTGGGATGGTTGAGAGTGATTGTTAAGAGATAAGATTAAGAAGGACCTTGTTTTCAGATTTTATCTGAATCTAGGAAGCTTTTGGATAAGTTAAATAGAGGATTAAGTGATCAGATTTATTTTTATAATGTGCTCAGGCAGTACAGAAGGGGAATGGTTTGCAGTAAAAACAGGTCTAGCAGCGAAGAGAAGGCAAGCATAGTAGTCTAGGTCAGTGCTACTCCTAGTGCGGACCACAAACTTTATTACAGGCTGGCAGTGGTGAAAGTACCTTTCTCCTTACTTGCTTGAGGCTCATCCCTGGACATTTAGAAACTTGATGGCAGCTTGGCATAGTTCAAGGTTGATAACCTTTGCTGAACTTGGAGTGTTCTTGAGCAAGTCTTACACTCGTCTCAAGACAGCTTTTTTCTCCACTGCCCACAACAGCTATTTCAAACCTCTGTCACCTCAAGTTCCTACTCCACCTCTTCCTCACTTTCCACAGATGACTTCATCCTCTATTTCACAGAGAAAATAAAGCTAAAGGATGCAGGAACTGGATAACTTCCTGTTCCACCCACAGACAAATATGCATGTCAACGTTATTCAGCTTTCCTCCACTTTTCAGGTTGTCTCTAGATCCTATTCTCTCCCATTTTTTTCCAGGGCCTTTTTTCCTTTTATTATCTTAAGTTTTCAACCTGCCTCTCTATAGTACCTTTACCTATACCTATAAACTTGCTCAAGGCTCACCACTAAATTCAGTCTTTGTCATCCTTTAGATTACCAGTCTAATTTCTCTCTTTCCCTTCATAGCCACGCTCCTTGAAAGATTAGTTTTCAATTATTGTCTCCACTTCTCATTTTCTCGCAATCATATGTTCCTTTCTTGCGCATATCGTACAGCTCAAACTGCTCTGACAAACTAGCAGGTAGGTACCAAATCCAGTGAGCACGTTTCAGCCCTATGATTTATTTTCCTAATGGCTAATGATATTGAGTATCTATCTTGTTTGCCATCTCTTTATTCCTTTTGTAAAGTACCTGTTCAAGTCTTTGCTCATGTTTAAATTGGGTTGTTTGTTTTCTTAATATTTGAGCAGTCTTTATATGTTCTGGATATATGTCCTCTTTTAGGTATGTGATTTGCAAATATTTTTCTCTCATTCTGTAGTTCTTTTTTAAAAATATTCTCTCAACATTGTCTTTCGTAATACAAACATTTTAATTTTGGTGAAGTCCAGTTGATCAGTTTTTTCTTTTATGGATCCTGCTTTTGGTATCCTATTTATAAACTCTTTACCTTACAGGACATGAGGATTTCTCCTCTGTTTTCTTCTAAAAGTTGTATAGTTTTATGGTTTATGTTGAGATCTATAATCCATGCTTGAGTTAATTTTTGTATAAGTTGTAATGTTTATGCTGAGCTTTTTTTTTTTTTTTTAACATATGGGTATCTAGTTTTTCCAACCCCATTTGTTGAAAAGCAGATCCTATCCTTTCTCCATTGATTTGATTTTGTATCTTTTTCAAAAATCAACTGGCCATATTTGTATGTATCTCATTTTTTCTTTAACCAATAGATTATTTAGAAGTGTTTTTAATTTTAAAAATTGATACTTATTTTTAGTTTACTACCTTGTAACATTATTTTGTTATGATTTGAATATGTCTGCATTATACCATTTTCTTTGAATGTGAGATTTACCTACGACCTAGTATATGATCACTTTTTATAAAAATTCTTTGTGTCTGAAACATGTTTATTCTGCAGTTATTTCGTGTAATGTTTTGTGTATGTTCCCTAAAGTTTGCTAATTGTGTTGTTTAAATGCTATATGCCTTATATAATTAAATATTTATGTCATTAAACATTTTATATGCATAATTTTTCAGTTGATAAGTACTGATAAATATATTGTTAAATCTTACTCTGGTGAATTTTTATTATTTCTCCTCTTAGATCTCTCACTTTGCTTTTATATGTTTTGAAACTTTTATTATGTACAAGTTTAGAATTTTATCCTTCTATTATATTGAGCCTGTAAACACGTATTCACTCTTATCTCTAAAAATTCCTTTTCCACAAAGTTTATCTTTTAATAATGTAGCTACCACTTTTTCTTTGTTTATTTTATTTATTTATTTAAGATTCTTATTTATTTATTTATCAGAGAGAGTGCACAAGTAAGGGGAGAGGCAGGCAGAGAAAGAAGCAGGCTCCCTGCTGAGCAAGGAGCCCAATGCGGGACTTGATCCCAGAACCCTGGGATCATGACCTGAGCCGAAGGCAGACGCTTAATGACTGAGCCACCCAGGCGCCCCAGTCTTTGATTAATTTTACTTGTTCTTAGATATTATATATATATGGAATCATACTGTATGTACTCTTTTGTGCCAGTCTTTTATAATTCATCCATGTTGCTTGCCTGACTCCAAAGTTATGAAAGTATTTGCCTTTGCTTTTTTTTTTTTTTTTTTTTAAAGATTTTATTTATTTATTTGAGAGAGAGAGAGAGCACATGAGAGGGGGGAGGGTCAGAAGGAGAAGCAGACTCCCCGCTGAGCAGAGAGCCCGATGCGGGACTCGATCCAGGGACTCCAGGATCATGACCCGAGCCGAAGGCAGTCGCCCAACCAACTGAGCCACCCAGGCGCCCTGCCTTTGCTTTTTTTTTTTAGAAATTATGTACTTTTAGTTTTTATGTTCCATCTCAAATTAATTTTTGTGTATGGAATAACGTAAAGGTTTGAAGGTTTTTTTGTTATTTTGTGTTTTTTTAGTACGAATATCCTGGTCTTAACAGTACTTTTTGTTGAAAAGACTTTCCTTTTCTTATTGACTTGCCTTGCTCTGCAGTGGAAAATCACTTGATTGTGTAAATATAATCTAGTCTGTACTTTTATTCTGTTTCATTGGTCTTTTTGTCTATTCTTATGTTAATGCCATACCGTCTTGATTATTGTAGCTTTAGAGCAGGATTTCTCAACCTCCATACTATTGACATGTATTTGTCATGTTGCTGTGAACGTTCTCTTATGTATTATACGATGTTTAACAGTATCCCTAGCCTCTGCCCACTAGATGCTAGTAGCAGCCCTCTAGTTCTGACAACCAAAAATGTCTCCAGACAATGCTAAATATTCCCTAGGGGACAAAATCACCCTCAGTTGAGAACCACTTCTTTAAAGTAACTCTTGAAGTCAGATAGTGAAAGTCCTCCAACTTTCATGGTCTCATTCCGGATTATTTAGCTGTTCTAGAACCTTTGTATTTCCATATCATTATAGAATTAACTCATCAATTACGATTTAAAAATCTGTTGGGATTTTGATTAGGATGATGTTAAATATGTAGATCAATCAGATGAAAATTGACAACAAAATTGAGGCTTCTAATCCATGAATATGGTATGTCTCCACTTATTTTTTTTTTTCCCAAGATTTTATTTATTTATTTGACAGTGAGAGACACAGCGAGAGAGGGAGCACAAGCAGGGGGAGTGGGAGAGGGAGAAGCAGGCTTTCCACCGAGCAGAGAGCCCGATGCGGGGCCTGATCCCAGGACTCTGGGATCATGACCTGAGCTGAAGGCAGATGCTTAACGACTGAGCCACCCAGGCGCCCCTCCACTTATTTGTGTCTTTAATTTCTCTTGGCAGCATTTTGGAGTTTTAATTATAAAGGTCTTGTGCACATTTTATTAAATTTGCTCCTAAGTATTTAATATTTTCCAATGCTTTTGAAATGGTATTTTTATTTTAAGTTTCACTATTTTATCTCAGTAACTAGTTGTAGGCCCTCTTGCCCTGTCCACAACTTTATGCTCAGTTAAGGCACCATGGCACTAAAAGGGGATCTCTTTCACTAGTCCTGTTTCTCTATCCTACTGAAGGCCTTATGGAAAAAATTGGCAGATGTTAGGTCTGCAGATCCTCAAGTTTCTAGTCAATCAAACCAACCCATTTTCAGCAAATAAACGTTTGCTAAAAAGTTTGTTGTTTTTTCCTTAGCCTTCTTAGTGATCAGTTTGCTTCTCTCACTGTGTCTCAGCCTGAAAGGGGCTTTGGATGTTTTCTCTCTTAGCAAGGGCTTATCCCTTTCTGGAATTTAGTTTATTTACATTTGTTTGAATTCTTAACTTTCATGTATACAACCAACCAGGAAATGATGATACTGCTTTTTCCTTTGTTAGGAAGGGTATCTTGTAAATTTCTATACCCTAATTGGAAATGGTTACCTGTTTTCTTTGCTCAGTGTTTTGGTATGTCTTTTAACTTCTTTTTTATTATCTTTTTACTTTCAATATTTCTATGTCCTTATATTTTATATGTCTCTGGTAAACAACATATATTTAATTTTTTTTATCTCGACAGTCTTTTAAGTGAAGCATTTAATCCATTTACATTGAGCGTGAGTACTGATCTTTTTGAATTTATTTCTACCATCTTAAATTTTCCGTATGTCCTGCTTTTCTTATTTTTGTATTTCTCTTTACTTGCTTTTGAATTGCTTGAGATTTCATACCCCCTTTCTCTAATAAGTCTCATCGCTTGTTTCTGTTTTTTCAGCTGTCATGGAAATTTTACTTATTTTTTTAAAAGATTTTATTTATTTGGGAGAGAGCAAGTGAGAGAACATGAGCTGGAAGAGGGCAGAGGGAGAGGTAGAAGCAGACTCTCGGCTGAGCAGGAGCCCGACACAGGGCTGGATCCCAGGGCCCTGAGATCCTGACCTGAGCCAAAGGCAGACACTTAATCGACTGAGCCACCAGGCACCCCTGTCGTAGAAATTTTAAAGTGCATATTTAAAGTCCATAGGCAATAATATTGTCTGTTTTCAGATCTGGTCTTTTTTTTTTTTTTTTAAGATTTTATTTTTAAATAATCTCTATACCCAACATGGGACTTAAACTTATAGCCCCAAGATCAAGAGTCCCATTCTATACCGACTGAGTCAGCCGGGTGCCTCTGGTCAGTTTTTTTTTTTTTTAAATAAGCTCTATGCACAACATTGGGCTTGAATTCAACAACCCCAAGATCAAGAGTTGCATGCTCTACCAACTGAACCAGCCAGGCGCCCCCAAATCTGGTCAATTTTAATTGTCCCCATTCCTATATCATACTTTTTTCCCTATTTCTTCATATTAAAAATACTTATTTCACATTATGTATCTGATCATTCTATTGTCTGCAGTCTTTGTTGGTCTAATTCTATAGTTTGCTATTCATTGGCTCAGATTCATAGATGCTTCTTGTGATTTTTTTAAGTTGTGAGCTTATGGCCTTTGGAACTTTTTTGTAAATTTTTTGAGGCTAAGAATCAGATCTTTTTTCAGAGATAATTTGAGTGTCTAGAGGAATCACCTGTTATAAGTAAATTTTTGATCTTAGTTTTTTTAGGCCACACAACTAGTTTCAATTGTAGTACCACAGGGGTGCAGACTTGTGGTTACGAATTCTCAGTGAAGACATGTTTCTGTTTAACTGCTCTACCATGAACCAAAGCCAATAAAAACCCTATTCCTATCATCTCCCGCTGCAGAATGAGTTTTTTCCCTGTTTTACCCTCTAAGGGTGCAAGTTTTTGGGGATTCTTGGCATTAGACAGGTGTTAATCCATTCTGTCTCCATGGTAGGGCTCAAGGTAGCCTTTTCTTTCTTTTTTTTTTAACGATTTCTTTTTATTTAGAGAATTTGTTAGCGCCTGCATGCGTGCATACACATGGCGGGGGAGGGGTAGAGGGAGAGGGAGGGAGAGTTTGTTTTGTTTTTACATTTTATTTATTTGAGAGAGAGAGAGAGAGAGAGAATGAGCAGGGGGGAGGGCCAGAGGGAGAGGGAGAAGCAAGTTCCCTGCTGAGCAGGGAGCCTGATGCAGGGCTCGATCCCAGGACCCTGGGATCCTGACCTGAGCTGAAGGCAGAACCGAATGAGCCACCCAGGTGCCCCTCAAGGTAGCCTTTTCATCTCAATCAATAGCCCATTAAAACCTAGACTTTTTCCCCCAAGGATTAGCCAGTAGCTCCAGGGAAAGCTCTAGCTATAGTGTTCCTCACACTTAAGAATTTATGCTTTTTTGTTTTTGCCCTCAGGACTTCCTTTGCTTCCCTCTCAAAGTTAGCCATATGTTTAAAAACATGTATATTTTAAAATACATTTTATCCAGCATTCTAGGTACATTTTCAACCTGATTTCCTATTACCCTATACCAATGTATCTTTGGGAGTTACCTCTATTTGTTTTTGAAGTATGACAAGTGGCAAGGTATAGTATAAGGGGAAAAATAAAGTCTACATTCAGTCTTATCTCCAAGCTTGGAATGTCCTCCTGCTTTGATGGTGGCAAAGGCATCCTGTACTTCACTCACTTCAGTTCTTTTTCTCTCTAGATATTCTCCCCTTCTGGCTCAACTCCCACCCTCATCTTATACCCCCAGACAGAATGAATTAATCTTTTACATTTGTTCCCATACTGCTTTATATGTATCTTTCTTAAAAAGGAAGATACCCTGTAGACACAAAGATAGAGACTGGATTTTATTTATTTCTTTTTTTTTAAAGATTTTATTTATTTATTTGACAGAGAGAGGCACAGCGAGAGAGGGAACACAAGCAGGGGGAGTGGGAGAGGGAGAAGCGGGCTTCCCGCGGAGCAGGGAGCCCGATGCGGGGCTCGATCCCAGGACCCTAGGATCATGACCCGAGCCGAAGGCAGACGCTTAACGACTGAGCCACCCAGGCGCCCCTGGATTTTATTTATTTCTATGTCCCTAGCTTGTATTAGGCATTCACTAAAGTTTGTTGAATTGAGTTCTCAAAATCTTTGTGACTTTTTTTTTTTTTAAGATTTTATTTATTTATCTGAGAGAGAGAATGGGAGACAGAGAGCATGAGAGGGGAAGGGTCAGAGGGAGAAGCAGACCCCCCGCTGAGCCAGGGAGCCCGATGTGGGACTCGATCCTGGGACTCCAGAATCATGACCTGAGCCGAAGGCAGTTGCTTAACCAACTGAGCCACCCAGGTGCCCCAACAAAATCTTTGTAACTTAATTTACTGTTTATTTTTAGGAAATAACTTTTTAAGCAGCTAAAGTTTATTGAGCATATTGAAGATAAAATAATTTTATCTAGTGTTTGCTAAATTGCTTGGGCTGATTATATTTAAGGAAAGATTAAAGTGTGATTAAAATGTTATCTGTCTTACAATCTCTGAGGGACTGGGGTGGTATGATTTTGGAACAGACGGATATTTAGATCCTCGTTCTAAATTCTAGTTTACTTTAAAATTATGGAATATGTAGGGGCCCTAGCTGGCTCAGTTCATGCAAGTCTTGATCTTGGGATTGTGAGTTTGAGCCCCACATTGGGTGTGGAGATTGGGGGGGTGGGAAGAAAAACCGTTTAAAAAATGGAATCTAGAATTTTCTAGAAGCACCCTTTGAGTCTGGAACTTCCATCAAAGGGAATTTTTGCCTTTGGGGTACTATTTTTTTTATATAAGATTTTTTATTTATAATTTGTTAGAGAGAGAGCACGTACAAGCAGGGGGAGTATCAGGCAGAGGGAGGAGCAGGCTCCTTGCTGAGCAAGGAGCCCGATTCAGGGCTCTATCCCAGGACCCCGGATCATGACCTGAGCCGAAGGCAGACACTTAACTGACTGAGCCACCCAGGCATCCTGGGGCACTATTTTTTAAAAATGAAAAAAAGGGACGTTTTCTACATGACCTTGATTACTTGGGCATGTATAGTGTTTTCTGTTGCCTGAATTTAATTCTCTTTTTCTATAGAAAATTACATGGTCATTTTGTGGCTATTATATACTTGTCCTGTAATAACAAAAACAAGTGGGTGTCCAGTGGAGAAGCTGATTTTCTAAACACATATCCCTTCTGCTTAGCATTCTTTTGCATATTTGAAGATGTATAGATGAGGAAAAGAATTAAGTAGTAGTATGAAAAAGAGATGGGAGAGAACAGAGACAGGTAGGGGAGAAGACCAACTAGAACAGAAGTTGAGATGACTTAACAGTAGAGGCACAGGTAAGAGAAGGCAGAAGGAAGTGTCAGTACCAGAGGTTGGGGGATGGACAGCAAGCTGGCTCATATTGCTTGAAGGAATGTGTTTCACATGTAAATGTTTTTCTGATATCCACTTTTTGTTTTAACATCTGCACAATCAAGATGTTTCTTACCATCAGTCGTAACCCATAGATTAATAAACAGCATGTTTGTTTTTCTTTTTGGTGGTACATAAAACAATGGCACATTTACCATTAGTGGCATCTTACAGTTAATGAAATAGGGTATATTTCATTACATATTTACATTGCTCATAAGGAGGAATATTGGCTGTATTAACCTGTTTACATTATATGATCTGGCAGACAAAACAGTTTTTTAAAACATTCAGAAACAGATTCTCAGCATTAAACTGATTCAGACAGCTGACTCTTGATGTTATTTCAGTAGAAATCCTAAGGTGGTTTATGTGAAATGAGCAACTATTTTTGTAAAATGCCCACCACTAAACAGGCTGCATTTGCAATTGACAGAAATACTGAATTGCGTGTAAGTAATCACTCGACAGAAATGAAAGTGACCTTTCCCCATCCTTGTTAGTTGAGGGGCTGTTTCCCTGCATCACCTAATTATTCTTTATTAGGCAAGAAAAACTTGTTGTAACTTCTTATTGGCATTGTTTAGATAACATCTTTGCACAATTTGTGCCTCAAGTTCATCTCTGTATTTTATTGTTGAATCTCTTTGGAATTTTGACATTAACTGTTGAGCCCATGGACTTGTCTTTTTTGACAGAATTGGGCATTTGAGTGAAAATAACTCAAAAACTATTCTTAAGTTTTCCTCTTTTGTTTTGGCTGCTATAAAGCTCATAGCCAACTGTGCAGCCTTCTTGGTTAAGGAATGTAGTATAATTTAGCTTATGTTTTGCACACAGACCACCTTCAGTCCCCCTCATCCTCACTTCAAAACTTTCCTACCCATTTTTTCCCCTTCCCAGACTTATTTCCTCTATTTTTTTTTTTTTAAATCCTATACTGTATGTTTCTTTCTTAGCTACCTCTCATTTGTTTTGGAATGGGTAAGATAAAAATAAAGGCCAAAAACACCAACAATAAAATCCATCTTTTAAAACCTTTTTTCCACGTAGTGAAAACAGCAAATTGAAACGGGAAGCAGGAAGTCCATTTTTGTTTTCCTTTCCTCAAAACAACTCACGTCACTTAATACACGTATGAGGAAAGGAGAATTTTGTTTTGCTGAATCGTTTGTGATTGTTCTAGTGTTTGGGGGCTAAAAAGGATTGTGAACTTTTTCAAGTTATTTCTAAGTTAGAGACTGGATTTTTAAAGAAGTGGTAATGATAATTAAACATTTGAATGACTTTTAGAGTTAGTTACTATCAATTGGCTGAAAGAGTGTGAGAGAATTTTTTCTAACAGGAAAGGTGCTTCTCTCCTGGCATTTTGCTTGAGAATGGAAAAGGTAGAAAAGTACCCTTATTTCTATACATCTGTGGGTATGTGTTTTAAGTTGAGTTAATTATGTGAATAAAATACGGAGAACCTGTAGTTTATAAAGCAGTGGAAGGAAAGAAATGGGGATGGACAGGGTTAACTATCATTGGTGTCTGTATTTTATTCAAACATTTGTCCTCTTTAACCAAATTGAGTCCACTGTGGGAATTGGACTCCTCTCACCATTGGCATATTTTCCTCTTTCTCCCTATTTCTTCTGCTTCTGAAGTAACAGTGTAGTGTGAAAGATTGAGAATTATAGTCAAAGCTATACATAAAATGATACTAACCTAATACTTTCTGTCATGCCAACTTTTTTTTTTTTTTTTAATGTTTGCTCCTCTTGGTGCTTTCTGTTGTTGTTAGTACCTCTGTCCCCTTTCCTCCCTTCTCCTGTTCTTATCTTTTTTTGCTGTGCACTTTTTTCTTTCTTATACTAGATAGAAACCTCCTTTCCTTTCCTCCCCTGTTTGCCAGCCCTTGGGGATAAAAGTCATTCTGGAGAATTGTCTTAAAATACTGAAATTATAACTATTTCTAAGCCTATTAGGCATCTGGCACTGTAAATTAATCTAAAACATTAATCTAGAGATTAAAATCAGGCATCTTGATCAGTTTGATGCAGAGAATACTATTATATTAAGCCTTGCATTAATATGGAGGGAATTAATAAGAAAATGTTTGGAGACTTAAGCTTCTTCTTGTCAGTGATGTGTTATTCATTTGTACTAGAGATGATAAATGAATTCTGTGTTTTATATTTATGTTTTATAACATTAACCTTACATTACTATCATAGTGTCTTTCCTATAAGCTTTGAAAGAAGATTAATTCTTTTTAACAAATATAAATTCACAGAAAATTCCAGTCTTTCTCAAGCATTTTATAATTTAGATTGTGGAACAGAATTCTTACAAGGTGTTCATTCCACCTTAAAGTGTATGTTGTTACTTAAACACTGAAAAGAGTAAGTCCCAGGAATGAGTCCTGCATCACCGAGTCTTGCATTGGGCTCCCTGCTCAGGAGGGAGTCTGCTTCTCCTTTTGACCCTCCCCCCTGTCATGCTCTCTCTCTTTCTCGTTCTCTCTCTCAAATAAATAAAATCTTTAAAAAAAAGAATGCTGAAAAGAATAAGCAAATAAAATGGCATCGAATGAAGCGTATTAATGCCTCTATTCAGTCAGCTAAAATTATGAAAGAGTACTGCTTCAGTCTGCTTCTATACATTTTTTTTCCCCCAGAAGGTGTATGTGTGCTTATTTTTGGTAAAGGTAGCTGAATGGGAGTTTAGATCATTGCCTATCTAAAAGAAGAGAATTAAAATTTATTTATTAGAGGATTTCCTGAAATAATATACCTTTTTTTCAGGCACTGAAATAAAAATGTCTGTAAAACCTTTGATTATATTATAAAATAAATCATGTTATTTTTAAAAAGTTAATGGACTTTTTTTTAGAGCAATTTTAGATTCACAGCAAAATTAAGTTGAAAGTACAGAGTTCCCAGGTATCTCTCTCACCTTCCCCTTCAGTCTGCCTACCATCAGTATCTCATACCATTGTGGAACATTTATAACAATTGATGAACCAACATTGGCACATGTCATCATCCAAAGTCCACAGTTTACATTAAGTTCATTCTTTGTGTTGTGTAGTCTGTGGGTTTTGGCAAATGTCTAATGACATATCCAATCTTAAAGTATCATACAGAATAGTTTCACTGCCCCCCAAATCTTTATCCCTCCTTCTCCCCAAACCGACAATCACTGATCTTTTTACTGTCTCCATAGTTTTGCCTTTTCCCGAATGTCATATAGTTGGACTCAAATAATATACAGCCTTTTCATATTGGCTTTTTTCACTTAGTAATATGCATTTAAGGTTCTTCCTTGTCTTTTTGCTGCTTGATAGCTCATTTCTTTTTAGTGCTGAATAATATTCCTTTGTAGGGACTTAGCACAGTTTATCTGTTCACCTGTTGAAGGGCATATTGGTTTCTTCCAAGTTTGGGTAATTATGAATAAAGTTTTTGTGAACACTCATGTGCAGGTTTTTGTATGGTCATAAGTTTTCAGCTTATTTGGGTAAATGCCAAGGAGTGTGACTACTGGATTCTATGATCATGTTACTATTTGTTAAAAAAGAAATTCTATAGAACAAATAAAAAACCCACAAAATCTTCCTCTTGCTAGCAAAATTAAACCTGGTCCAGGAAATTGTTGAAGACTTTTCTGGGGGTTATTTCAGTTGTGTTGCTAGTAAATTTTATCACTGCTGTTATTTCCTTATGCCAGCATTACTACAGTGTTCTCATAGTTGGTCTCCTGATAGCCAGTTTCATCCACTTTCCATTTTATTTTGTCCTCATTTGCAGGCTTAGTGGAAGATTAAATGAGATTGTGCATGTAATGTGCCTAGTACAGGGCCAGATTCAGAGTAGTCGTAAAATATTTGGTACAGCGCCCTTTCTACCCCATTTCCTCAATTTGTTTGTTAATAAAGTTCATCCATAGCCCTAGCATGCCATTAAAGTACCTCTAAAAACCAACCTCAGCCTCTATTCCTAGATTTATTGTACTGTTATGGATTCTTTCCTTTTTATTTACTTTTTTGTTTTTTGCTGTTGTTTAATTATAAAAAATATGACATAAAATTTACCCTTTTGGCCATTTTTAAGTGTACAGTACAATAGTGTTAACTATATGCATTGTTGTTTTAATAGATCTCTAGTACTTTTCGTCTTTCAAAACTGAAACTGTATCCGCTGAACAACAACTTCCCATCCCCCATTCCCCAACCCTAGTATCCATTTTCTACTGTGTTTCTATGAGTTTGACTACTTTAGATAGCTTATATAAGTGGAATTATGCAATATTTGTTTTTGTGACTGGCTTATTTCCCTTAGCATAATGCCCTCAAGGTTCATTCATGTTGTGGCATATGACAGGATCTTCTTTTTTTTTTTTTTTTTTTAAGATTTTTATTTATTTATTTGACAGAGAGAGAGATAGCGAGAGCAGGAACACAAGCAGGGGGAGTGGGAGAGGGAGAAGCAGGCTTCCCGCCGAGCAAGGAGCCCGATGTGGGACTCGATCCCAGGACCCTGGGATCATGACCTGAGCCGAAGGCAGACGCTTAACGACTGAGCCACCCAGGCGCCCGACAGGATCTTCTTTTTTAAGACTTTTTTAACACACACACAAACATACACATATATATATATGTAAAAGAATATCATATATATACATATTTTTTTATCTATTCTTTTGATGGATGGATGCTTTCACCTCTTGGCTATTGTGAATAGTGCTTCAATGAACATGGGTGTGCAAATAGCTCTTTGAGTTCCTGTTTTCAGTTCTTTTGGATATATACCAAGAAGTGGGATTGCTGGATCATATGGTAATTCTATTTTTAATTTTTTGAGGTACCACCATACGGTTTTCTTTTTTTTAGATTTATTTATTTGAGAGAGAGAGAGAGTATGAGCGGGGGGGAGGGCAGGGGGAAAGG
Organism: Neomonachus schauinslandi; assembly: GCF_002201575.2. Classification (NCBI taxonomy): domain Eukaryota; kingdom Metazoa; phylum Chordata; class Mammalia; order Carnivora; family Phocidae; genus Neomonachus; species Neomonachus schauinslandi. The sequence continues at coordinate 18,132,686 of NC_058417.1, read as the reverse complement.
GAGAAGCTGACTTGCCGCTAAGCAGGGAGCCTGATGCAGGTTGTGATCCCAGGATCCTGGGATCATGACCTGGGCCAAAGGCAGACGCTTAACCAACTGAGACACCCAGGCGCCCGAGGTACCTCCATACTGTTTTCCATAGTAGCTGCATCATTTTACATTCCCAGCAACAGTGCACAAGGGTTCTAGTTTCTCCACATCCTCACCAGTTCTTGTTTTGTTTTGTTTTTTCGATAGTGGCCATCCTAATGGTGTAAGGTAGTATCTCATTGTGGTTTTGATTTGCATTTCCTGAATGATTAGTGATATTGATTGAGCATCTTTTCATATGCTTGTTGTCCATTTGTGTATCTTCTTTGGAGAAATGTCTGTTCAAGTCCTTTGCCCAATTTTTAATCAAGTTATTTTTTGTTGAGTAGTAGGAATTTTAAAAGAATATTTGTGTGATATTAATCTCTTATCAGATATAGGGTTTGCAAATATTTTCTCCCATTTTGTAGGTTGACTTTTCACTCTACTGATTGTTTCCTTTGCTGTGCAGTTTTAAGTTTGCTGTTGTTCCATTTGTCCATTTTTACTTTTATCACATGTGCTTTTGGTGTCATCTGAGAAATCGTTGTCAAATCCAATATCATGAAGCGTTTCCCCTGTGTTTTCTTCTAGTTTTATAGTTCCAGGTCTTACATTTAGGTTTTTAATACATTTTGAGTTAATTTTTGTATATGGTATAAGTAAGGGTCCAGCTTCATTCTTATTGCATGTGGATATCCAGTTTTCCCAATATTATGGATTATACTATGACCTGCAGGTCAGCAGCTTCAGATCTTTGAATCCCTGACATTATGTGCTGTACTTTGTGCGTGTGTGTGTGTGTGTGTGTGTGACTTTTTAAGAAGACGATCCATTAACTTTCATCAGATTCTGGAAGTGATCCCCTCTACCCCCAAGGCGAGGATGATGACAGTCTAAAAGAGATAATTATCTAAATGTAAATTTTTCATTGAGCCTGGCTAGGGAAAATTGTGGTTATCATTGGAACATAGCACACTTATGAATGCAAGGTATGTTCATGCTACTAATGAAGTGGAGAGCCTTAGTGAGAAGCAGGATGGGACCAGTATCAAGTGTAGCATCTGCAGGCACTTTAGTTCTTCAATTAGTTTGTAGTATCATGGACCTGGTTGGCAGATTAGCATGGTATATATTCTTGTCAAATATTCTGAAAATTTGTTGAACGCAGAAAACCAAACATTCAAATACAAACCACAAGAAATGGAGAAAGTCTCTTCCATTGTGGGGCAAGATTGACTAAAGCTTACCTTTGAGCTTTATCCTGAGGCCTCTCTTTTTAACCCTTCACATAGACCAATGACATATATACTGGGGGAGCAAAAGTATTTGGGTTTTATGTTGATATGAAAGTTATGTGTGGGGCGCCTGGGTGGCTCAGATGGTTAAGCGTCTGCCTTCGGCTCAGGTCATGATCCCAGGGTCCTGGGATCGAGCCCCGCATCGGGCTCCCTGCTCTGCGGGAAGCCTGCTTCTCCCTCCTCCACTCCCCCTGCTTGTGTTCCCTCTCTCGCTGTGTCTCTCTCTGTCAAATAAATAAATAAAATCTTAAAAAAAAAAAAAAAGTTATCTGTTACCAGGTTTGCGTTTGATAGATACTTCCAAGCAAATTCACCCTTCAGGAGCATGTGTTAGGAATGCTTTGATTACTCCCCCCACTCCCCCACCCCCACATCACTGAAAACTTGTCAACTACACAAGGCCAAGCTTTCCCCTATCCTCAAATTCATGTTGTTGTTGTTGTTGTTGTTTTGTAAAGTAACTGCATCTGTAATACATTAGTACTGGCTTTTTCTGACAGGCTCAGCCGAAGAAAATAGTTTTCTGTGTAATCTTGTATTTTAAAAACATTATTGGCTAATAAAAAGAAAAAGAGTGCTAACTAACATATAAAATGCATTTAAGATACCTGAATTATAAGAAAATATTTTGGCAAAATGCATCTTTACAAGTCCCAGATGCCTAATTATGAGTTTCTGTTAATATATTCGTCTAACTTTTATCAGTTCCTTTTGTCTGAAACCAGGATGCGTCCCTGTCCTTGTGAATAGGAGTCTGGGAGAAAGGGAAGATGGGGTTAAAAGGGAAGCACAATCACCTGTGTTTCCTGTAGCTCTTCTTATTGCAGGATCAGTTTGGATTGTGAGATGAAATTGAAGAGCAGAATTTAATGTTGACCTCTAAAGTTGATGGTCCAAAAGGGTTTATTTATCTTGACTAAAGCCTGTCAATTGTTGAATTGAGTAGAGTGCTTTTGGCTGTAAAAGCTTTAAAATGTAAACATTGAGGAAATAGTATGTTTGTAATGACTAAATAACATAACATATGCAGGTGCACATCTTAGAATTTTCTCATTTATCCTAAAAGTTACACCTAAGCAGTCATCTTAAGGGAAATTTTAACCATTAGAATGCGTTATACTGTGTAGTTTAATGCTAAAGTTCCTTTTGTGGCTCTTCCTAAAAAGTATTTTGGTTGATCATAAAAACTGTGTGCAGAGGACTATTTGAAATAATAGACACATGGTTTAGAAATAAGCAGAGGAAAATAACATCCTTATGTTGTGTATTACATCTCCTTTTCTCCATACTGTTATTTCTGTACCATCCCTTGAGCTGTTTGATAGGTAGAAAATTGTCTTGTGTTAAGTCTTCCATGTGTTTCCAGAACTATTTGCACCAGTGAAGAGGCTTGATTTCTAGAATCTAATTGTATTTGTTTAATTACTAGATTGAAAAGTTCTTGATGTCCGGATGGGTGTCTTGAGTTCCCTTTGTGTATGTTGATAGTGCCTAGCTAGCAGCACCTTATAGTTGATTTATAAATATTCATTGAATTAATAAATTAACATACCATCCTTCTTTAGATAACACCCCTAAAAATGAATTTGTGTTTGAAGATTTTAATTACTTTAAGCAAATATTTTTTTTTGGAATAGAAAATAATATGATTTTTTGTGATATTGATAGGAAGTTACCTTTATATCATATTCAGAAGGGAAAGGGTTACAGTTCTAGATTATTACATAAATTTGAAACACAGTCTAAGCCTTTGTAGTGAATATTAACCAGGGATGTACATCAGATGTCCACTTCTGATGTCCACTTCCCAGCCCAGACCTGCTAAATCCTAATCTCTAGAAGTAGAGACAGTCGATTTTTTAAAAGCTCTGTCAGAAACTTGAATGTATTGTTATTGTTTGAAGGTTCCTTTTTTGATGGTTTTGTAGCAATTAAATATTGCTTTGTGTGACAGATTTTCATATATTTATTTAGAGTTTGAATACAACTCATGAGCACAGTAATTGCTTTAAATCTTACTGGCCATTTAGTAGATATTATTATATCTTTCTTTTAGAGATGGGACTTCATATTATCACATAACAATGAAAATTCTTTGTGTGACCTTTAAGTAATATACAGATAGGAAGAGAATATAGAGACGTAGCAACGGAGGAGGTTTAAGATAGTTGAGTGGTCCCCAGATTTTTCCCTCAGTTGATAGCTTATTGCACAATGCCTAGCACAAAACAATGTGGAAGGAATGAACTGTGTTATGACACAGTAGGTTAGGACGGTATAGATAGAATATCCATTACGCCAGTATTTGAGAAGACTGAGGCCCATTAGGACTATATGTAGTGGGTTTAGCCCTTGACACAGAGGCAGCAACCTGGCCTATATCTAAATTCTGCATTTAGTAGTTGTGTGACTATGAGCACTTTCATTAATACCTCAGTTGTTTTCTCATCTGTAAAATAAAGGTAAAAGAACCAACCTTACATGGTTATCATAATGATTGAATAAGATACTGTATTTTTAAAAAGTTTAACAAATGATAGGTATCAGTAAATGTTGCAGCATGCCTTCACTAGTGTATAAGGATGCTTGAATTAGAAAATACTGTTTTGTTAAATGTCTAACCTGAAGTCTGAAACCTGCTGAGTGATAGAGCTAGTATTAGATAGAACCCAGCCACCTAACTGCCAATCTCAAGATTCTAAAGTCTTCCAGGCTCCTGAATTTTTGGGGCTGTGACTTGTCAATAGGACTAAAAGTTCTGTATCATTGCATTTTGTAATTTTTTGCAGTATTGTGCATGCTGGATAAATCAAATTTCAGTGTGCATTAAAGTTCAGTATATGGGGTGCCTGGCTGGCTCAGTTGGTGGACCATGTGACTCTCGATCTCATGGTCATAAGTTCGAGCCCCACGTTGGGTATAGAGTTTACTTAAAAATAAAATCCTTAAAAAAAAAAAAAGTTCAATATATGATTAATCAGAAGTGTAGCTAGGAAAATTGTTTTATTTCAACTGCTCAACATTTTTAATTTATTTGGTTAAGTAAGAAAGGATCATATATGTTTTATGCTTTTTCTTTCCATTGACACTATTCTGTTAGTGAATTTTCTGATATTCATGCAGTAAATAAGTTGACTTCAACTTGCAAAAAGGAAGTTTGTGATATTTTCCTCTTCCCCCCAAAAAGACATCTTTCACAGCATCTTTCATAGAGAGAGAGAGAGAGAGAGGTATTTCAATTTAAACAAGGTACAGGGAAATATATATTTCCATTTGTTAGGTTTATTCTGGGGAAATAGCTAAAGTTCATTTTTTATCATGTTCGGTACTCAAATGTACTCATTTAGAATATGTTTTTAAAGCACATAAGATTCAGAGTACTAGACTGTTGTGTTGCCTTAGAAAATTACTGCTTTCTTGTAGACTAGGTATACTAATTGGTTTATTGAGCTAGTTTACATGGCATCCCCAGCAATTTTCTGATACTCTGAAAATACTGAAATTGCCATTTTTCTTCACTAAACCTGTAATAGTTTTTTAAAGTTACTATAGTCTTTTTTAAATTAATGTGTGGTTTTTTAGAAGAATAAGTAAGGGGTGCCTGGGTGGCTCAGTTCGTTGAGCGTCTGCCTTCGGCTTGGGTCATGATCCTGAGGTCCTGGGATCAAGCCCCTGCTGCAGGCTCCCTGTTCAGCGGGGAGCCTGCTTCTCCCTCTCCTTTTGCCCCTCCCCCTGCTCATGCATGAGCTCACTCTCTCTTTCTCTCTCTCTGTCTCCCAAATAAATAAATAAAATCTTAAAAAAAAAAATAAGACATTTACCTGTCTCAACACTCAAAATATACAGAAGTTTACACAATTTTCTTTCATTTGTCTCCCCAGTCACTCCTCTTAGAGGCAAAGAAAAGCATGTTACTAGTTTTCTTTTAAGGATCTTTCCTGAAAAATCACATGATAATTCCATCTATATTTCATTGGACAAAATTGGATCACCTGGCCACACTTGCTGCACAGGAGTCTTTAAGCAGGCGCCTGGGTGGCTCAGTTGGTTAAGCGACTGCCTTTGGTTCAGGTCATGATCCTGGAGTCCCAGGATCAAGTCCCGCATCGGGCTCCCTGCTCAGCGGGGAGTCTGCTTCTCCCTCTGACCCTACCCCCTCTCATGTGCTCTCTCTCTCTCTCTCATTCTCTCTCTCAAATAAATAAATAAAATCTTAAAAAAAAAAGTCTTTAAGCTGAATGCCTTGCTCCCTTGAAAAAAGTTCAGTTCTGTTTCTTAGGAAAAGGAGAAGAACATGGCATTGGATGGCAGCCAGGAGTCTTTGCCTGAGATTGTTCTGATTTACATTCACCAGCGATGTATGAAGATATAAGTTTACAGTATTATTGTTTTGTTACTTTTTACCAACCATGCATAATTGAATTCGTATAAGCTAAAGAACTTAAGTTTTTTTGCCTTAACTTTAGAATCAAATTCCAGTATAAAGTGTGACTCTGATGAAGTTTGAAAGACCTTGGTTCACTTTCATCTCATTTAAAAATGAGAGTTAAGTCGATATTGAGTATAACTGCAAGTAAAATAATTCTTACGGGGCGCCTGGGTGGCTCAGTCGCTAAAGCGTCTGCCTTCGGGCGCCTGGGTGGCTCAGTCGGTTAAGTGTCTGCCTTCGGCTCAGGTCATGATCCCAGGGTCCTGGGATCGAGTCCCACATCAGGTTTTGCTCTGCGGGGAGCCTGCTTCTCCCTCTCCCACTCCCCCTGCTTGTGTTCCCTCTCTTGCTGTATCTCTCTCTGTTAAATAAATAAATAAAATCTTTAAAAAAAAAAAGCGTCTGCCTTCGGCTCAGGTCATGATCCCAGGGTCCTGGGATCGAGCCCTGCATCGGGCTCCCTGCTCGGCGGGAAGCCTGCTTCTCCCTCTCCCACTCCCTCTGCTTGCGTTCCCTCTCTCGCTATATCTCTCTCTGTCAAATAAATAAAACCTTTATTAAAACAAAAAACAGTTTAAAAAAATACTTCTTACAAGGATTATGGGTGAGTCTTTTGCTCTTAGGCAAAATAAGTGAGTTTTCACAGAGACAGAAAAGCTAATTTTTTTTTTTAAGATTTTATTTATTTGACAGAGACAGTGAGAGAGGGAACACAAGCAGGGGGAGTAGGAGAGGGAGAAGCAGACTTCCCGCAGAGCAGGGAGCCTGATGCGGGGCTCAATCCCAGGACCCTGGGATCATGACCTGAGCCGAAGGCAGACGCTTAACGACTGAGCCACCCAGGTGCCCACAGAAAAGCTAATCTTACATTTATGTATGTGAAAGTTACTGTCTCATTTCTAGCGTGCCTAGAGTTTATAACTTCAAAAATTATCTACGTTGATTTTTTAAACTTTGCATAGGCTGCCTGTATGTACCAAATGAGAGCTAGTTCGGGAAATATGGGTCAGAGAGGAATTAGAGCTACCTAGGTATTAACAAGTAGTGTTTTATACTGTATCCTTCAGTGTCAAAGATACCACAGAAATGCTAATCATTTACCATTATTGTTGTATGTAGGAATGTAAATCAGAAAAGAAGACCATTCCTGGTCCCATTTTTGGGAATATTTCAGCTAATGGAAGTAGTAGATGGGGCTATGGCAGGGAAACAAATCAGGCAAGTGCATGTAGACTTGGGAATAGCTATTGCCTAGTTTGGCAGCAGCAAAGAATATATGTAGTAGAGAAGAGAGGCAAAACTAGAAACAGAGATTGGACTTTGAGTGTTAGGATAAGAAACTTGTATTTTATTCAGTTTTGTTTTGTTTGTTCAGTTTTTGAAGAAGAAAGTGACCTTGTTTGCATTAGATGAATATATTAGGTAGGTGGTTAGGCTGGATGATCTCTAAAGTAGGTGCCTTTTAGTACTATGAATCTATAACCCATGATGGGGCTGGGCTATAGACATATCACCTCTGTGGTGTCAGTTGGACAGATTTAGTCATCAGTCATAAGGTTTATAGATTAATACAGGGGATAAGGTCACCAAGGAGGAAAGGGTAGAGTAACCTGAGAATGCCCACATCAAGGGAGTGGTTCCTTCTTCTTTCTCCCTTTTTCCCCCTTAGAATTTAATTTTAAGGAATCTAGGTGGCTTTTTCTTAGAGTTTACTGAGATTTGTTAGTTGTGTCCATGTGGTTTAGCATGCTAATCTGTTTTGTTTTGTCTTCTGTTCATTAGTAGTTGGATCTAGAGGCTTGATCCCATTCATGTTTGTTTGTTTTTCCTTTTTTTCATGGATGGGCATGACTGCTTCAGTGGGTAGTGGTGTATAGTTAATCAGGAGACTCATAATATTGGGTTGTCTTACCTTTATGTTATTGGTAGATATTGATGATTCATGCCTATATCCATTGATTTGCTAAGGTTTTCGAAATGGTGATATTCTAAGTCTGTTATTCCCTCTTCATTTATGAGCTGAAGTACACCTATAAAGTGAAGCTTTGTCTTCTCATTGATTGCCTGTTGATTTATATAGTTTGTATAGGAAAGGTAGGATAAATGCATGATTTGTTCCCTTTATCTGTTTTAAAAATGATGAATTGGCTTCCTAGCATCCTCTAGCGACCAATTAATATTAATTTATGGATTTAAAAATATTTGATATCTTCATTTCATTGCAGTTATTGTTTTTACTGATGTACAAATTATATTATCTTGGCACTGGGCTTCTGAGTCCTTTCAACATAAACCTAGTAATCTAGATATGACAAAATATTCCAGACTTAGACCATACATTTCTCCAGGGTCCCCTGGGTGATAGAGGTACTCATTCCTTTTGGATTGGTCGTTGTTTCTAAGGCTCATTCTTTCAGTGGACAGATCTTTTTAAAACAAAATGATATCAGGAGTTCATACTGATATTTCAAATTGAAATTACTAAAACTCTGATTTTAGACTTGTATCTCCTTTCTCACATTGAGAATCCTGTTTTCAGTGACAGCAGAAATGACAGAAGTAAAACTTCACAGAAGTACATGTTTATTTCATTCCACAGTACATACACAGAACTCAGCATGGCAATGCTGACAATGTGATTAATGAAAACAGGTGAAGGTTTTTCTTTTCAGCTTTACTGAGATATAGTGGACAAATAAAATTGTAAAAATCTTTAAAATGTACAATGTGATGATTTGGTTTATGTACACATTGTGAAAGTATTCCCACATTAGTTAATTAGCACATCCATCACCTCATACACCTTTCTTTTTTTCCTTTTTTGGTAAAAGTGCTTAAGTTTTCTCAGTTATACAATACAGTATTATCAACTGTAGTCACCATGTTATACATTAGATCCTCAGAATTATTCATCTTACAACAGAAAGTTTGTACCCTTTAAGAAAACAGATTAAGATTAAACAGATTTTTTTTAATTGAAGTATAGTTGACACACAGAGTTATATTAGTTACAGGTGTACAACATAATAATTTGATAACTCTCTACATTATGCTATGTTCGCCACAAGTGTAGCTACCATCTGTCACCTTACAATCGGCTATTACAGCACCATTGACTGTATTCCCTATGCTGCACCTTTTATCCCTGTGATTTCTTCATTCTGTAACTGGAAGCTACTCCCCTTCACCCATTTTGCCCAAACCTCTACCCTTCTCCCCTCTGGCAACCATCAGTTCTCTGTTTTTATGGGTCTGTTTCTGCTTTTTGTTTGTTTACTCATTTGTTTTGTTTTTAAGATTCCACATAAAATTCCACATGTGGTATTTGTCTTTCTCTGACTTATTTCACTTAGTGTAGTACCCTTTAGGTCCATCCATGTTGTTGCAAATGGTAAACGCACTCTCTCTCGCTCTCTTTCTCTTTCTCTCTCTCTCTTATGGCCGCCTAATATTCCATCATGTATATATCTGCCCCATCTTCTTTATCCATTCATCTATCAATGGACGCTTGGGTTGCTTCCGTACCTTGGTATCATAAATAATGCTATAATAAACATAAGGGTGCATATATCTTTTCAGTTTAGCGTTTTCGTTTTCTTTGGGTAGAAACCTGGTAGTGGTGCTCGCTTCGGCAGCACATATACTAAAATTGAAACCTGGTAGTGGAATTACTGGATCATATGGTATTTCTGTTTTTAATTTTTTTAGGAATCTCCGTACTGTTTTCCACTCCACAGTGGCTGCACCAATTTACATTCCCACCAACAGTGCACACGGGTTCGTTTTTCTCCACTTCCTTGCCAATACTTGTTATTTCTTGTCTTTTTTATTCTAGCCATTCTGACAAGTTAAAACAGCTTTATTAAAGTATAATTGATATACAGTGAACTACACATATTTAAATTGTTCAATTTGGTAATATTGATATATGTATACACATTCATGAAACTGTCACCCCAATCAAGATTATGAACATATTCATCACCACAAAAATATTTGTCTCTTTTTTTTTTTTTTAAGATTTTATTTATTTATTTGACAGAGACAGCGAGAGCAGGAACACAAGCAGGGGGAGTGGGAAAGGGAGAAGCAGGCCCCCCGCCGAGCAGGGAGCCCGATGCGGGACTCGATCCCAGGACCCTGGGATCATGACCTGAGCCGAAGGCAGTCGCTTAACTAACTGAGCCACCCAGGCGCCCGTCTCTCTCTTTTTTTTAAGATGTTAGTTTATTTGCCAGAGAGACAGTGAGAGTACAAGCAAGGGTAGCGGCAGGCAGAGGGAGAACAGGCTCCCCACCGAGCAAGGAGCCCGATGCGGGACTCGATCCCAGGAACCTGGGATCATGACCTGAGCCAAAGGCAGACGCTTAACGACTGAGCCACCCAGGCATCCCGAGATTTGTCTCTTGGTAATCTTTCCCTTCTGTGGCTCATTACTTCCCCCACCATCTCTAGGCTTTTGGTCACTGTAAAGTGGTCTGTATTTTCTAGAATTTAATGTAAATGGAATCATATAGGATGTACTCTTCATCTCACTTATTTCACTTGGCATATTTTTTTTGAGATACATCCATGTTGTCGTACAAATCAATAGTTAATTGCTTAGTAGTAGTCTATGTAGGGATTTACCATAGTTTTGGGTTATTTCTATTTGGGGGCTATTATAGGTGAAGCTGCTATGGACATCCATGTCTAAGTCTTTGTATGGATGTATGTTTTCATTTCACCCAGGAGTGAATGGCTGCACGGTAAGTGTATGTATAACTTTTTAAGTTAAACTGTCTTCTAAAATGTTTTTACCATTTTACATTTCCAACAGTGTGTGAGTTCTAGTTCCTCTACATTCTTGCTAATCCTTAGTAGGGTCAGTCTTTTGAATTTTAGGTATGTGGTGGTATCTTGCTGTAGTTTTAAGAGGTTTTTATTCTCAATACAAATCCTTTATCAACTGTATGATTTTCAAATAAGTTCTCTCAGTTGGTGACATCTTTTTATTCTCTCAACAGTGTCTTTTGAAGAGAAGTTCTTAATTTTGATGACTTCCAAAGTATCAACTTTTCTGTATGGATTATGAATATTTTTTATTACTCCATTTTATCCTTTTTGTTGTCTTTTTAGCTGTAAAATTATTTTAGAAGTTGCTTTAGAGTTTATAGTATATGTCTTTAACTTACCACAGTGTGTACCTTCGGTTGAGTTTCTATCCCTTTACGGATAGCATAAGAACCTTACGTAGTCTACTTCTATTTCTCCCCTTCTGATCTTGATGCTATTGTTTTACATATGTTTTAAATCCCACACTACATTGTTATTTTGCTTTAAATAGTTGATTATCTTTCAAGGAGATTTAAGTAATAAAAAGTCTTTACCTGTGTTACTATGCCTGTGCTCTTCATTCCTTTGTGCAAATCCAAGTTTTCATCTGGTATCACTTTCCTTCTGCTTACAGATTTCTTTACCACTTAAAATACACGTCTGCTGGTGATGAATAATTTCAGTTTTTGCATATCTGAAAAAGCCTATTTCATGTTCAGTTTTGAAAATTATTTTTGTTGGATATGGAATTCTAGGGCGACAGTTTTTTCATTTAAATACTTATAAAGATGTTACTCTATTGTCTTCTAGATTGCATTGTTTTCAATAAGAAATATGTTATAATCCTTATCTTTGTTCTTCTGTTTATAATGTATTTAGTCTTAAATTCTAATATACCATACAGCAATGTTAACTATAGTCATCCCCAGTACTTATTTAAAACTGAAAGTTTGTACTTTTTTACCACCTTCATTCAGTTTTCCCACCTTCCATCCCATTTTAAGCATTTTGGTTATGATGTGTCTTGGTATAATTGTCTTCATGTTTCTTCTGCTTGGGGTTCAGTGAATTTCTTGGATCTTTGGGTTTATTGGTTTTTCATATAGTGGAATATTCTGCTACACATAAAATGAGTGCACTAGCTCTAGATGAATCAACATGGATAAATTTTAAAAACAAGATCAACTGTGGGGAAAAGCAAGTTATAGGTAAAAGTTTAGGCCAGTGGGATTCCATTTATGTAAATTTTTAAAACAATAATTATATCTGGTTTTTTTTTTATGTTTTTCTTTCTTTTTTTTTTTTAGATTTTTTTTATTTATCAGAGAGAGAGACAGAGGCAGGCAGAGGGAGAAGCAAGGCTCCTTGCTGAGCAAGAAGCCCGATGTGGGACTTGATCCCAGGACCCTGGGATCATGACCTGAGCTGAAGGCAGATGCTTAACCGACTGAGCCACCCAGGCGTCCCTAATTATATCTGTTTTTATGGATATAGTCTTATGTATCAAACACTAGAGTCGAGATAATGGTTAACTCTAGGGAGGGAAAAATTGAGAGGCAATCTTCTGATGCGTCTATAGCATTTAATGTCTTAACAGAAGATCTCTGAAGCAGAAATGGCAAACATTTTATCTGTGCAATGAGTGCATCAGTGTCTAATTTCTATGTTTACATATGTGTCTGAAATATATTCTCACTGTTTTGAACAAAGGTCTATATAGTTCTTATAGCTTCTATGGCTTCATTTTATTAAATGTATGATAACTGCTCCTACATAAATCTTATCCACATGGTTAGTTACATTTCAGTAATCTGCTAAATAAGTTACTCCCATAGATGTAGACCTGTTTTCTAATAGTCTCCTTTAAAAAGTAGACCAAAATTTTCATAGTACTCTATAAAATGAGACTACCCATTCTGTGGGACCATTCCTTTTCCTGTAGGAAACTCTTGTTGATTTTACTTTGGGGTATCCCAGAAGACACATTGCAAGTTTTATGGCATTTAATCCAAGTAAAACAGTTCATATTGTAATGTAATGTCCCCTTCTCAGCTTCATTTTCAGTAATGCGGTTGTTATATATCTTCCAAAATCAAAAGCCTTTGTCATGCTGGCATCGGATTTCTTTTCTCTTTTGACAACTAGCCTGTCTTCTATGTCCTGAATGTCATTTTATCATTTTTTGAAATGTTGGCAAGTAGGCGCTCCTTGTTGAACAAGAAAGACCTAGAAATCATCATAACTAACAACATATAAGATTTACTTAAATGTGCTGCCAAAGAGCGAAACCTCTTTGGATTGGTGACATGCAGCACCTGCACAGCAGCTTTTTCTTCTCATTTCAAAAGTAAAATGTCTCTGTCAGGACCAATTTTGTGGTGTCATGCTTCTGGTCTTAATACATTAAGATTGATGTATTGCTCATAGCTTGGGAAAACACACAAAAAAGGAGGAGAATAGAGGGTAAGAGAATGGGTAGGCTTGTCAACATTTTTGTCTTCAAAAAAAGACTTTAGATCATTGAAATGCAACATTTAACATGTTAACAGTTTGAGAAAACTTATGGATATACACGTTTCTTTACAACACATAACAGATCTGGAACATTTTTATCACTCCATTTGGTAATTCTTCCATTTGTGTGATACTCTTTTTGGAGGAAGCCATAGTTTGCAAGGAATTTTCTGTTCCCATTAATTACATACATATTTTTGGAACATTATTTTAGGATATCTCTTACCTTTATTAAGGTTACTCCATCTTAGAGCTCAGTGAGCAGTATTTTATAAAACTTGTTTTCTAGCCTGGTTTACATTAGTAAAGCCCTCCCTTTCAACGAACACTTCTACTGTGTAACAAGTGGCATGCAGATAAAGGTGAAAGGAAACAGACTGTCCAATCCTTGCATAGAAACAGCTGAGAAACTAAATGGTTTTTGTTATATTTGTAATTTTTGTTGTATTTTTAAAGTTTTCTTTAACCAGATTTCTGAGAAATGCTGTCTCCCAACTAATGAATAATAACTGGCTGGGAAGGGAGTTGGGGGAGGAGGGAACATATATTAATGAAACAAAGGACTTTGGTTTCTTTGAAATATTCTTGTGACCAGATGCTGGAAAAATATACAATGGGTTTCTTAAATATAGTTCTGGCTCTGAAATACATACATACTTAATGAAACCAAAATTGAGCACTCCTAAAGTAGGCTGATCTATATATAATAGAATAGCATTTCTAAAAGTAGAACTTTTGTGGGCGGTCCCCATTAACTCTCCCTCCATGTCCTCACTGCGTATTCCCCTTAACTTACTCCATAGGCATGCCCAAAAGGAGCTATTTATAATAAAAAATAAGAAAAAGGAGAATTCTGTGAAATGTAATTGTGGTCAAAGGGGTCCTTAGAAGGTATAAAGGGACAGCTTTGTAATTGCTGCTTCATAGAACTTCGGAGTTCAGAGAGAGCAGCCTGGTATAGAAAAAAGAACACATACTATAGAGCCCAGCAGACTTTAATCCAGTCCCAGTTCTGCCATTTATTCTCTGTGACCCAAGGCAAATTTGTTAACTTCTCTATGTATCCGTTTTCCTTTTCGAAAAATGAAGGTAACAATCTTTCCCATGAAAATTGCACATCAAAGGCTCTCACTATTCATTTATTTCATTTGTTAGGCTAATTTATTGATGTACTAGACTTTTTAATGGTTTCTGCTGGTGTTAATAATTGATGAACACTGTGTCAGGCTTTATTCAGCTATTAGACTGCCTAAGTCAGGATATGGTCTGCATTAGAACACATTAGAATTTCAACCCAACATCTCTAAAAAGAGAATGACAGGAGAGATTGCAAAAAATGGCTATTGCTCAGTAACCAGGATAGCAGAAAGGAGCTGTAATCTTTTACTAGAATATCATAGATTTGCAAGTTTGGGCAGTAGCAGTTATATTCTCATCAGATGATACTTAATAACTTCTGAACAAGCAAAATGATTTACTTTTGTTTATGTGTGGTGAAATTAAACTCTCTGAAAAGGCTATAATTTTTCACAGCTTCCTTAGGATTTGCTATATAGGGAATTGTTAGATTCTTTCTTCAGATTTCTGAGCAGAAACACCACCAAAACAAAACCAAACATAGTTTCAAATCCAAGTAGCTTGAAAGTTGATGTTAGATTGTTTCTGTCCTAAGAACCTTAAAAGCAGGAACACATTTCAATAAAGCTGCCTTTCTTTTTTGCACCTTTGAAATGACTATCATGGATATATTTATAAAAAGTGCATTATTAACCCAGCTATGACCACTTGTCCTTTGGTGGCCAAGTTCAAGGCTTGTATACCAGGGAAGGGAAGTAGTTTTGGGAGAGATGAGGGGAGTTCTTGTTAAAGGAGCTACTGATTTGTGTCCATGGTAGCATATAATGTAAGGTCAGTGATGAAAGATTAAATGTCTGAAAAGGATTGTTTTAAACAGTGCCATCTCCTAGGGGTGTGCTTGAGGAGCAAATTAAAGGTGTTTTGTTTTATTTTGTTTTGTTTATTTATTTGAGAGCGAGAGCACACGATCAGGGGGAGAGGGAGAAGCAGACTCCCCTGCTGAGCAGGGAACCTGATGCAGGACTCGATCCCAGGACCCTGGGATCATGACCTGGGCCGAAGGCAGACCATCTGAGCCACCAGGCATCTTGAGGAGCAAATTAAAACGTTTATGATATGGGAAGGGAGGGAGATACAAAAGGTAATATTTTTACACAGATGAAAATGAGCATCTAGTAAAGGTTGGTATATGAGCTGGGTTTCTTGGATTATAAAAGTTCAACTCAAATAAAAAGTTGTTTTTGTTGGCTCACGTAACTGGACTTCAAGATAAAAGTAGAACCAGCCTTATGTATATGTGAAATGTAGGACTTGAATATTATCTTGTATTCTTGTCTGCTTTCTCTATCTCTGCAAATTGTGTTTATTTTCTTGAATTATTTCTTCCACATGGCCAAGACAAGCTCAACACACATTCTTTTTTTTTTTTTTTTTTAAGATTTTATTTATTTATTTGACAGAGAGAGACAGCGAGAGCAGGAACACAAGCAGGGGGAGTGGGAGAGGGAGAAGCAGGCTTCCCATGGAGCAGGGAGCCCGATGTGGGACTCGATCCCAGGACCCTGGGATCATGACCTGAGCCGAAGGCAGACGCTTAACGACTGAGCCACCCAGGCGCCCTCAACACACATTCTTACAGCTCTTCTTCTTCTTCTTTTTTTATAGAGAGAGCGAGAGCACGTGTGTGTGAACTGCAGGGGAGGGGGGCTGAGGGAGAGGGAGAGAGAGAATCTTAAGCAGGTTCCACACTCAGCACGAATCCAGGTATGGGGCTCGATATCACGACCATGAGATCATGACCTGAGCCGAAACCAAGACTCAGAGGCTTAACCGATTGAGCCACACAGGTGCCCCTAAAATTCACTTTCTTGATCAGGATGTGAAGTATCATATGATTCCAAATTTTCTGTGATTAAAATAAATATAGTTGAAGTGATTATTCATTAGGCACTCCCCCCATTGCATCAGTCCTTAAAGTTACATTCAAAAATTACAGCGGTAGTGTACCTAGGGGTTGCCTGGGTGGCTCAGTCATTAGCGTCTGCCTTCTGCTCGGGTCATGATCCCAGGGTCCTGGGATCAAGCCCCGCATTGGGCTCCCTGCTCTGCAGGAAGCCTCCTTCTCCCTTTCCCACTCCCCCGGCTTGTGTTCCCTCTCTGTCAAATAAATAAATAAATAAAGTCTTAAAAAAAAAAAAAAAAGTAGTGTACCTAGATGGCATGTTCTAGGATTTTCTAAAATAGAAAAGTCATCTTTCCCCCAAGTATGTTCCTGTCCTCTTTTCTTGGTTGTGTGTTCTAACTGTTGCACTTGTCTTAAAATCAGAAAACCAGAATGGAGAATGTAACTTTTCCAAAATTTCCCATGTTTCTCCATCCAAGTCTCTCTCATGAGTGAAGTATAATTGCACATTTACAATGATGCCTTACTTATTGAATAGTGATATTCAAGATGTTGTCAGCACTAACATTCTTTTATAAGTCAAGAATATACTTTTGAGGGGCGCCTGGGTGGCTCAGTCATTAAGCGTCTGCCTTCTGCTCGGGTCATGATCCCAGGGTCCTGGGATCGAGCCCCGCATTGGGCTCCCTGCTCAGCGGGAGGCCTGTCTCTCCCTCTCCCACTCCCCCTGTTGTGTTCCCTCTCTCACTCTGTCATTCTCTGTCAAATAAATAAAATCTTAAAAAAAAATAGAATATACTTTTTAAAAAGTTGGAAAAGAATGATAGCTACTTAGCTGATTACAGAGGAATCTAGTTTAAACAGCATTCTGGACTTATTCTGACTTACTAAAAATAGGAATTAGTTTTTGAAGAAGATGATAAAATGCATAAGTCTTTGATTCTCTACTATGTAAAATTATAATTTTACACATGAGACAAAAGTACAACATAGTTTACTTGTAGTGTAATTTATATAATTAAACCTAGAAAATGCAGGCTGAACAAAACTTTACAGAACTGTTATTATTGTGACTCAGTTGGTATAGACTTGAGTTTTTGAAAATGTAATGTTCTTATATATTTTAAATCCTACAGTATAGCCTTAGATCTGTAGACCTAAGGGGATATAATCAAAGGAGTATTGAAGGAGAAGAAAATGTCTGTCAATCATTGCATTTGGACTGAGAAGATCATCTGAACTTTAATATTGAAGTCCTGACACTTGGGCTTCAAAAGAGAAACTTTCAATTGGCTATTGATATAAATCAGTAAAAAGCCTATGTAGATCTTGAAGACACTTCTCTAGTTCCCCATTCCCACTTCTATTTCCAAACAGCAGAGAGAAAAGGAAGGAGAATATTGAAACATTTTCATTTTCTTCAGTAAAGAAATGAAACCCTAATAAAAATGTACTTTTACAAATCACTGAGGGAAACAGGGTCAGGGAAACTGTTTAAGAAGTCTCTTACTATTGGCAGATAAAGAATCATTTCCTTTTCTGCTAGAAAATAAGAGGTGCATTCTTCTCCCAGCAGTTGCCCTGTAGAATACATAAGTGAGACACTGTGGGGTCTAAACAGCAGTAGGATGGAGCCTTTCCCTTGTTTCAGGCTTTGTTTGGTCTGGCTGTGTCTTGTATGTTGCAGCAGCACATCTCATCACCACCATCTCCAGTCAGACTTTATGGTAGTTTCATTTTCCCATCTAATGCAATTTTGCTTGGGCCAATTGATTGTATTTCAGTTTGGTTTGGGTTATAATTTAACTTAAAAACGAGGCACCAAGGTACAAGGACCATACTA
This sequence comes from Neomonachus schauinslandi, assembly GCF_002201575.2. NCBI lineage: Eukaryota > Metazoa > Chordata > Mammalia > Carnivora > Phocidae > Neomonachus > Neomonachus schauinslandi. Next base: position 18,114,735 of record NC_058417.1, on the reverse strand, counting down.
CAAGTTATTTTCATTGTGTAGCTTCTGAAGACAACTGCACAGAATGTTCAGATAGCAAAATATTTACTTGATTAAGAAAAATTGGCTCTTCTAAGATTTAATGAGTTATATTTCATGTGTGTATGTATTTAACTTTTTTTTTTTTTTTAAGATTTTATTTATTTGAGAAAGAAAGAGCCTGAGTAGGGGACAGGGGCAGAGGGAGAAGTAGACTTCCCACTGAGCATGGAGCCCAACACGGGACTTGATCCCAGGACCCCGAGATCATGACCTGAGCCGAAGGCAGACAGTTAACAAACTGAGCCACCCAGGTGCCCCTATATTTAACTTACTTTCTTTGATTTGGCATTAAACAAGTAAAACTCAAATCTTCTTTCTTTATAGTCAAGTTTGCAAGCATTTTACATAGGTTATTTACTCTCTGAATTAAGATATGCTTAATTGCAGGGTAAATTTGTTAGACTTGGTACTGTTAGGTGGAGAGGCAAGTTGTATTTCATTTTTATAAATGGATTATCCTTACTTGATTTGAATATATGAACCCAGTTGGATTTGGAAACATTATTATTTTAAAGTAGGCACAATAAATTATTAGCCTTGAATAACTAGTAGTATATTATTCTTTCCTGTTTGAAATTACCTGTAGTTGTGGGACTGTTAGACATCTTTTTACCTGATGCTGATGTGGTTATGATAGATACTCGTACATTTTCACTGTCTTCAAGTAAGATAATTGACTTTAAATTTTAGCAACTAGGAAACCGTTGAGGATATATCACTTTTCAGTTGTGATTCTTGCCTTTAAGTCTCCTTGACAGATTGAATTTCCATTTTATGTTATAGTGAATGTTCCCTAAGTTTGAATTCACCAAAATTTAATAAGGATCCTAGTTCTTTTTTTAAAAGTGAATATTTATAAGGTATACCAGACTCGTTGACAAAGGTTTATTTCTTGGCACTTTGCATTTGCCAATTCTATAATTTTTGAAAGTGTTGACAGATTTTTAATAGATTACTCTTCCTTAGAACTACAAATGACCTAATCCCACACCCAACCATTTTCCTTTTATAGATAAGGAACCAAGGCCCAAATAATACCTAGAAAGTATATACTAGAATCTTCTGTTACTTCTTTATCGCAGAGCAGACTGTCAGTAGATTATTAAAATAACTAATTAAATTTGTGGGTCAGAGCTCTTTTGAAATCAAATAGTTGCTCATGTCAGATCTTTTGTGATAATACTGAGTATTTTGTGGTAATACTGAGTCCAAAGATTATTATTTTTTTCATTACTCATCATAAGAATTAAACAGAAAATATAGCCTCATATGCCAAAGTGGTGTAAAACAGGGCAGGAGCGATTAATTCTTTTTCTTCTAATGATAGAAATCTAACTGTTATGGTAGTTATTAGTTATTGTTTGTATCATAACTCGTACAAGTGAAAGGTACCTACACAGAATGCATTAAGGGGAAAAATAACCAACATTGAGTACATCTTCATACATCAGTAAGGACACATGTTTGCAACTAATGAATCACTAAATTCTACCCCTGAAACTAATAATACACTATATGTTAACTAAATTGAATTTAAATAAAAATTTTTTTAAAAGACAAATGTATATTGTTCACATCATTTTAATTGGATGGACATTTCATTATTTAACCAATCACCTATTGTTAGACATATAGGGCTTTTTTCCTAATTACTTTTCACCATTATGGGAAGCTTTCCAATACCATTTTTGTATATAGTCTTACTTAGTCTGATTATTTCTGTAGAGAAAATTCCTGGAAATAGAATTGCTGGGTCAAAAAATTCACTCATCTTTCAAGAGTTTAGGTATACAACGCCAGATTACTCTAAAGAAATGTATAATTAGCACCTTTTATCAGTAGTGTAATTTTTGCTAAGTCTGTGGAGAAAAAAAAACAATATAGCTCATGGTTTCAGTATTAATGTCATTCCTTTTATTGATGAAGTAGAGCACCATTGCCTTTATTTTTTTAATTAAAGTTATATTGGGGTGCCTGGGTGGCTCAGTTGGTAAGCATCTGCCTTCTGCTCAGGTCATGATCTCAGATCATGATCTCAGGTCATGATCAAGCCCTATGTCGGGCTCCCTGCTTAGTGGGGAATCTGCTTCTGTTCTGCCCCTCCCCTCTGCTTGTGCTCTCTCTCTCTGGCTCTCTAGCGCTCTCTCTCAAATAAATAGGTAAAATCTTTAAAAAAAAAAAAATAAATTAAAGTTATATTTACATACAATAAAATTCATTCATTTTAATTACACAGTTTGATGAATTTTTGTGATTATATATAATTGTGCAACCACCACCACAGTCAAGACATAGAATAGGTCTCTAACTCTAAGAAGTTTCTTCCCATGCCTTTACAGTCAGTCCCCATCTGTAACCCCAGGCAACCATTGATCTGCTTTCTGTCACTGTAGTTTTGTCTTTTCTAGAGTTTCAAACAAATGGAATAATATAGTACATAGTCTTTTGTGTTTGGCTTCTTTTAGCATAATGTTTTGAGATTCATCCACATTGTTTTGTTTAATATTATTTCATTTGTTTGTAGTATTGTGTTCTATAACATGGATGCACTAAAGTGTATTCAAATTGATGGGCATTTGGATTGCACATTTTTGGCTATTATATGAATCATGCTGCTTTGAACTTCTGTGTACAAGTCTTTACATGGATATATATTTTTCATAGCTTTTGGATAAACACCTAGAAATGGAATTGCTGGGTCACATGTGAAGTATGTACTTAAGTTTATAAGATACTGCCATACTGTTTTCCAGAGTGTCTGTACACTTTACATTCCCACCAGCAATATATGAGAGTTCAAGTTGCTCCACATCCTCACTACCACTAATTGTCAGTCTTTTTTTTCCTCTAGAGCTTACATTTTATCCAAATAGAGAAATACTCATAATTACAATATAGTGTGATTAGGACCAAAAATGTCACTCTTTAAATGTTCGCCATTCTAGTGGGTGTGTAGTGGAATGTCACTGTAGTTTTAATTTGCATTTCTTTGGATATCTTTTCATGGGCTTATTCTCTATCGGCATATCTTCTTTTTTAAAGTGTGCAGATCTTTTGCCCATCTTTAATTGGATTATTAGTCTTCTTACTATTGAGTTGAAGGAGAGATATGTATTCTGGATACAAGTCTTTTGTTGTTTTAAAAAATACTTTCTCCCATTTGGTGGCTTGCCTTTTCATTTTCTTAATAGTTTCTTTGGAAGAGCAAAAGTTTTTAACCTTGATGGAGTCCATTTCATCTCTTTTTTTTCTTTCATAACTTGTGCTTCTTTGTATCCTAAGAAATCTTTGCCTAACCCAAAATCACAAAAATTTTCTATTTTTCTTTCCTGAAAGTTAATAGTTTTAGCTGTTATATTTAGGTCTGTGATCAACTTTGAATTAATTGTGTCTATAGTGAGAGATATGCATCATGATTTGTTCTCCATGTGGTTATCTCATTGTTCCAGCACCACTGGTTGAAAAAAACTCTTTCACTCTATTACCTTGGCTCCTTTGTTCAAAATCAGTTGACATGTAAGTTTGGGTCTATTTTTGGACTCGACTGTCTTGTTTTATGTCTGTCTATCATTATGCCAATACCACACCATCTTGATTTCTGTAACTTTTTAATAAGTCCTGAAATCAGGTAGTGTAAGTCCTTCAACTTTGTTCTTCAAAACTCTTTTGCATATTTTAGATCTTCTTTCCATATGAATTTTTAAATCAGTTGTTTGGTTGGAATTGTACTGATTCTAAAGATAAGTTTTGTTTAAAGATTTGTTTTTTATTTTTTTTTATTTATGAGAGAAAGAGAGCACGCAATCAGGGGAAGGAGCAGAGGGAGAGGGACAAGCAAGACTCCACACTAAGTGTGGAGACTGACACAGGGCCAGATCTCAGGACCTGAGATCATGACCAGAGCTGAAACCAAGAGTCAGTTGCTTAACTGACTGAGCCATCTAGGTGCCCTCTAAAGATAAATTTTGGAAGGTTTGCTATTTGAACAATATTAAGTCTTTGAAGCCAATGAACATGAAACCATGGGCATGGTATTTCTCTTTATTTAGGTTGTCTCTAATTTCTCTTCGCAGTGTATTTTAGTTCTCAGTGTAGAGATCTCGCATGTCTTTCATTAAATTTATTCTTAATTATATTATTTTTTCATTCTATTGTTAATTGGGTTTTTAAAATTTTTATCCTGTAATTGTTCATGGCTAGTATATAGAGATACAGTTGAATTTTGTATATTAACCTTATATGCTGGAACTTTGCTACATTAACTTATTAATTCTAGTAGTTTTGTTGAAGGTTCCTTAGAGTTTGCTACATGCATGATCATGTCATCTGTCAATGAGGACAGTTTTTCTTAAATTTTCACCCATATGCCTTTTATTTATTTTTCCCCTTATTGTGTTAGCTAGGTATTCCAATATACTGTTAAATAGAAATAGTGAGAGTGGACATCCTTGCCTCGTTTCTGATCTTAGAAAACATAGAGACTTTCATCATTGAGTATGATTTTAGCTGTCAGTTTTCATCTGGTTGAAGAAGTTATCTGCCTTTAATCATGAAAAGAGTATTGAATTTTGTCATATGCCTTTTCTGCATTTATTCAAATGATTGTGTTCATTTTCTCTTTTATTCCAGTATGGTAAATTGCATTGATTTTCAGAAGTTAAACCAACCCTGCATTCCCAGGTTAAGCCCCACTTGATTGTGATGAATTTTCCTCTGTATATACCATTGGATTCAGTTTGCTAATATTTTGTTTAGGATTTTTGCAATTTATGTTATGTTCTTGAGGGACATTGATCTATAATTGTTTTCTTATGATATCTGTGTCTGCTTTGATATTAGGACAATACTGACCTTATAAAATAAATTAAGTATTGTTCCCTTCTTTATTTTCTGAAAATTTGTGGAATTGATTTTGTTATTTTCTTAAACATTTGATAGACTATACCAGGGAAGCCATCTGTGTCTTCAGTTTTCCTTAAGGGAAGTTTTTAAATTATGAATGCAATTTCTTTAATTGATATAGGGTTATTTGGGTTAACTGTTTCTTTCTGGGTCACTTTTGGTCATTTCTGTCTTTCAAGGAATTTGCTCATTGCTAAATTTATGAGCATTTATTCCCCTACACTTTTTTTTTTTTTTTAAAGATTTTACTTATTTATTTGTCAGTGAGAGAGAGCACAAGCAGGGGGAGCGGCAGGCAGAGGGAGAAGCAGGCTCCCCGCTGAGCAAGGAGCTGATACAGGACTCGATCCCAGGACCCCAGGATCATGACCTGAGCCGAAGGCAGAGGCTTAACCGACTGAGCCACCCAGGTGTCCCTCCCTTACACTTTTAATAGCTACAGGATCTGTAGTGATATGCCCTTATTCATTCTTGATACTGATAAATTTTGGCCTCTTTTACTCTTTCTTTTTTTCTCCCTTGATCAGTATTGCTAGAGGACTAGTAATTTTATCAGTCTTCTTAAAGAACCACCTTTTGTTCTTTAATTAATTTTAGTTCTTAATTCTTTCCTTCCTGTTTATTTTAGATTTCATTTGCTATTCCTTTTCTAGCCTTTTTTTTTTTTTTTAAGATTTTTTTTTTTTATTTATTTGACAGCCAGATAACACAAGCAGGGGGAGTGGGAGAGGGAGAAGCAGGCTCCCTGCCAAGCAGGGAGCCCGATGTGGGGCTTGATCCCAGGAGCCTGGGATCACAACCTGAGCCAAAAGCAGCTGCTTAACGAACTGAGCCACCCAGGCACCCCTTTTTCTAGCTTTTTAAAAGATTTATTTATTTATTTATTTATTTGAGAGAGCGAGAGCACGCACACACGCACTCACAGGTGAGTTGGGCGAGAGGCAGAGGGAGAGGAAGAGAATCTCAAGCAGACTCCTCCCTGAGCAAGGAGCCCATCGTGGGGCTCCATCTCACCACCCAATGAGATCATGACTTGAGCCAGAATCACAAGTCAGGTGCTTAACCAACTGAGCCACCCAGGTATCGCTTCTTAAGGTGAAAATTCAGGTTATTGAGTTTGATTTCTTTTTCTAACACAGTCATTTAAAGCTACTAATTTACCTGTAAATACTCTTTTAACTACATACCAAATTTTGTTCTGTGGTATTTTCATTATTCTTCAGTTCAAAATATTTTCAAATTTCTCTTGTGATTTCTTCTTTGACTTGTTGATTATTTAGAAGTATATTAATTTCCAAATATTTGTGTTTTGATCTTAGTGTTACAGATTTCTAATTTAATTCCATTGTGGCCAAAGAATATTTTTTATATGATTTTAATCTTTTTGAATTTATTTATTTATTTTTAAAGATTTTATTTATTTGTCAGAGAGAGTGAGCATGTGCACACAAGCAGGGGGAGCAGCAGGCTCCCCACTGAGCAAGGAGCCTGATGCGGCACTCGATCCCAGGACCCTGGGATCATAACCTGAGCAGAAGGCAGACGCTTAACTGACTGAGCCACCTAGGCATCCCTCTTCTTGAGGTTATTGAAACTTGTTTTACAGCTCAGAATATGGTCTGTCCTGGTAAACATAGCCTGTGCTCTTGAAAAGAATATTTATTCTGCTGTTGTTAGGTGTGATGTTCTATAAATACCAATTAAGGAAAGGCCAGATATGCCTTTTTTTTTTTTTTTAATTAGGAGGGGAGAGAGAGAGAGTGAGTGTGTGTACATGTGCTTGAGTGAGGGCGAGTGAGTGGAGGGGCAGTGGGAGAGGGAGAGAGAATCTCAAGCAGATTCTGCGCTGAGCTCGGAGCCTGATATGGGACTGGATCTCACAACCCTGATATCATGACCTGAGCTGAAACCAAGAGTCAGATGCTCAACCAACTGAGCCACCCGGGCATCCCCTGATATGTCTTATTTGATGTTTTGTTTAGCTCTTCTGCCAATTAATAAGAGAGGTTAAAATCACAACTATAATTGTGGAATTGTCTACTTCCCTTTTTAGTTCTGTAAATTTAGCTTTGTTTATTTTGAAGCTATGTTATTAGGCATATGCACACTTAGGATTGTTATGTCCCCCTGATGAAATGCCCTTTAATGTATATAAAATGTCTCTCTCTATATCCTATATAAATTTTGTCTTGAAATCTATTTAATCTAATATTAATATAACCACTCCAGACTTCTTATGCTTATAGAAGTGGTATGGTATATCCTTTTTCATTCATTTACTTTTAACCTGTCTTGGTGTTTAAACTGTTGTCTCTTATAGGCAGCATATAGTTGGATGTTGTTTTATTATTCATATTGACATTCTGCTTTGTAATTGGATTTTTAGTTCATTAATGTTTAACGTAATTAGTGATATGGTAAGGTTTGGGTTTACCGTTTTATTTTTTGTTTTCTATCATCTCTCGTTTTTTTGTTTTTATGCTCCTTTTTGCCTGCCCCCTCACTTTGGGATCATTTGAACTATATTTTTAGAATTCTATTTCAATTTTCCTTTTGCCTTTCTGGCCATACTTATTTGCATTATGTTTTTAGTAGTTGCACCAGGGATAGCAGAATACATCCTTATCTTTTCATAGCTCACCTACAATTAATTAGTAATGTACTACTTCTCACAAAATATCAGAATTTTGCAACATTGTAACATCTCCTCATTTATGGCATAGTTGTTATATGTAGTGCATTATGAGCCCCACAGAGTCATTTTATCAGATTTTCTCAAATTTTGTTAGTGTTAATTGTAATTTTGTTAAATTTACAGATGAATCAGTAATTTACATGCTAATAATATTTTCCCACTTAATTTTGGCTGTGTAATGCCACTTGAGAATTTAGAGCTAAAAACAACATGCTTTGTGAATCTGCAGTCTGATTCAGTGGGGATAGTTAGTTGCTGCTTCATTGGGTGTCAGCCCTGACAGCTCTAAGGCTGAAGGTTGGAATCACCTGAAAGCTTCCTTCCTCAACGTAAATGGTGGCTAGGCTACAACAGCTAGAGCTCCTCAGGTATCCCTATAGTCACTTCAGCATGGTGGCTGCAGGAGAATCAGCTCAGCTCCAAGGGTCAAAAGAGAATTTTGTTTGATTGACTTATGTTTGGAAGAATTTCAGCATTTGAATAACATTTGTCACAAGCTTCCCTCAGATTCAAAGGAAGAAGATAGGGCCCATCTCTCATGAGGGGAACGGTGAAGTTTTGAAGACTTCATTGGTAATGTGGAATTGGTGTCCATTTTTGGAAGATAAAGTCTGTCACCCCCTTCTCTTTCAGGAATGTGGTTAATTCTGTTTATTCAAGTTGTGTTTTGTATTTTTCAGTAAAATGTTACATTTTTATATATCTGTATTCATTACCTATCTGTCCTTCATCCCTTATTAGATTTATTCCTGTATATTTTGGGTCATTGAGGATCTCTTTTCATATTACTATTTTTTTCATCTTTAGTATGATTTTGACATTGAAAAAGACTGTCTTTGCAAAACAAAGTAGAATATTTCTAATGTTATATAAATTTATCCTACCTTCATGTGCTATACTAACTTTTTAGAGGACTTTTAAGCTATATGTTTAAGAATTGCCGTTTGGGAAGGAAATAGAACTTTTGGCTTCTGGTCCAGCATCTGGGAGCTTAGAAGTTGCCATTCCATCCTAAGCAATGGTGAAGTGGAGGGAATTTTATTTTGTAATATGTGGTTCCTACTCTGTTTCTTGCAACTTTATATAGTGTTAAAAATGTGTGAGAAGAGTGACAAGGATGAGTCCTGTAGGTAGCTCTCTGGAAGGAAAGAAAGTTTAGTAAACCAGCCACCTTTGAGATTATGCATCACATGCCTTTTTAGTGTGAATTAAAATCTTTGGGCACTCAACTTTCTAAGATTATGCTTTACCTCTTTTTCTGAACTATAGAACTTTTCTGATGTTAAAAAAATTTTTTTTGAAAGTTGTTTGTATTCAGCCATATATTAAAAATAGTTCAGGGGCACATGGGTGGCTCAGTCAGTTAAGCATCCGGCTCTTGATTTCAGCTCAAGTTATATCTCAGGGTTGTGAGATTGTGCCCATCGTTGGGCTCGGCGCTAAGCTTGAAGCCTGCTTAAGATTCCCTCTCGGGGCGCCTGGGGGCTCAGTCGGTGAAGCAGCTGCCTTCGGCTCAGGTCATGATCCCAGGGTCTGGGGATTGAGCCCCGAGTCAGGCTCCCTGCTCAATGGAGAACCTGCTTCTCCCCACTCTCTCTGCCCACCCCCGACCCCGGTTTGTGCACGTGCTCTCTCTTTCTCTCTCTATCTCAAATAAATAAATAAAATCTTAAAAAAAAAAAGATTCCCTCTCTCTCTCCCTCTGCCCCTCCCCCCCCAAATAGTTCAACAGGAGCTGCTTCAAATAGTCACTGTATATTTAAAGTCCTAAAGATTTGGGGCACCTGGGTGGCTCAGTCGTTAAGCGACGCTCTTCGGCTCAGGTCATGATCCCAGGGTCCTGGGATCGAGCCCCACATCGGGCTCCCTGCTCCGCGGGAAGCCTGCTTCTCCCTCTCCCACTCCCCCTGCTTGTGTTCCCTCTCCTGCTGTCTCTCTCTGTGAAATAAATAAAATCTTTTAAATAAAAAAAATAAAAATAAAGTCCTAAAGATTTAATTAAGGGAATTTTTAATGTGTATTTAAAGTTGAGATAATAATGGATTTGGAAATATGCTTATATTTTAAATTATATCTGTTTCACACAGTGGTAGCAAATTAATATGTCAGTGATAACTTTTGAAACCAAATTCTGAATAGTCTTGAAAACAGGCAAAAAACGAATATATTCTTAAACTTAGCAGGTTTGTAGGTTACAGTTCCAAGGGAAATAGTTTTAAGATTGATAAGCTCTTAGAAGAATTTTCTGACCACTTTACCTGCTAGTTTTTTGACTCCTACATTTATCACATTGTATATTCTCATTCTATTTCTCTTATTGGTTGTAGTTGCTACTTAAATTAGTGGAACACTTCAGAATTCCTGTTCAACTTGAGATTCCCTGTTGACCCTGTCTGGTGATGAATATGCTTCCTGCCTGGTGTCTACTGCATTACATTGTTCACCAAAACTACTATATTCTCTAAGAACAGACAGGGATTTTTTTTTTTAAGGTTTTTATTTATTTATTTGTCAGAGAGCACAAGCAGGGAGAGCAGCATGCAGAGGGAGAAGCAGACTCCCAGCTGAGCAGGGACCCTGGGATCATGACCTGAGCCGAAGGCAGACGCCCAACCAATTGAACCACGCACGCATCCCCAGACAGGGATTTTGAGATAGGGTCTTGGAATAAAAGTACGTAAAGTTGCTTTACTCGCCTCTTTCTCAGACCATGGCAGTTTCTTTCTTTTCTGGTTTGTTTCTCCTGGGAATTTGTGTGACCTGATAACAAATTGCTATATATAAACATTTTTACTTTACCATAGTGGAACTTTTCCAATCAATGGAAGGCAGGGGCTAGGTTTTAGTTACCTTTATTAGATGTTGTGATAGTTTTCAGATAGACTTATTTGGCAAACAAACTTGACATTTCTCATCCTTCATGACTTTGATGGTTAGTTTCATCTTTCCTGAAGTGAAGTGAAACTAACAAGCAGAGCAAGGCTTTCAAGGAGCGAGTCAGGATCCATGTGGAAGTAATTTGCATTTATTTGGTAGGAGGTAGTATAATAGTCTTGAAATCTTTTTACATGGAACCCTGCACCTGTAGGTCCGGAAAAGCCTCTCTTTTTCCCTGGGATGGTATTTTGGATTTAAGTGGCAAAAGAACAACTAAGAACAATCTGATGCTTTCCTAATTCTAAATCCATTTTATGGTTTTCTTGTGGTCACCTTCTCTGAACTCCCACTACTGAAACTACTGCACCATTGAATCCCACTTTAGTTCTGCTTGATTTAACAGCCTTCCATTTTTCTGGTGGTTTTGTTAGGTGTTCCTCTCCTCAGGAGAATGCCAGGCAGCAGACCACTTTCTGTATTCAACTACATTTTGCATGACTGTCTCTGATTGCTACCTTTGAATCTTCACCTTGGTTCAAGATTTTCTGTCTCAGCTGAAGGGAAAGTAAACAGGCACCTCTTTTCATCCAATGCAGCCTTTCAAATTCATATCCCAAAGGAGGATTAAAAATCCTCCTACCATGTAATATACACCTGAAATTCTAGCTGTAGTATAACAGGTGGCTTCTCTAACATGGCTAGTGAGCTGTAGCTGAAGCAAATGCATCCCTCCTTACCTGAGATTTTATAGTTTGCAGTTATATAAATCTCTGTATTATATTAACCTATAAATATATTTTAAACTGGTAATATAAAATTCTTAAATGTGTAGTTGATCCAAAGGCTGGTGTGCTTCAGATCTAAACCTGGGATGGTGTTTTCATCTCCTTTCCTCCAGCTAGCTGTCTTTTCAAGTGGGAGAAAATATGGATTATCCTTCAAAGAGTTGCAGGTGTCATTTGCTGATGAAAAATGGATTTGAGAAAAAGTGAGGTCTCAGTCATCAGATACATCCCTGCCAGGTGTTTGAGCAACCAGATCCTCCCTTTACCCCTTAAGTGAGCCATTGAAGAAGATCTAGTAATTTACCCATAGATGGACCATAGAAGAAAGCCCTTGTTATCTCTTACTAGCAACATTTAAGCCCACCCCAGTTTACCCAGGTGGGTCTGAGGTAAACATTGTTAGTTAATTATGATCACTTTGCTCATTTAGAGCTGTTTTGCTCCCTGCATCATGCCAGCAGGCTTCAATGCACAGAGCCAAGGTTGTGTAGAGCCCTGTGTTAGAACACCAACATATGAAAGTTTATTGTTTGTAATGTTTGATGTTCCTTTTGTGGGCGATTTACTTCATTTCCTTTATTTTTCTGTTTACAATAATTAAAAATCAGAGGTAGAATAAATTACAACATTTGCCATTGCATTTTTTCCAAATATGTTTTCCAAAATTTATCCTGCATCAAAAGTGTTCGTATTGTGGTTGAAGAACCTAGCATGAAGTACATAGAATAATGATTTGTGCACCTCACTGTACCTATTTTATTGAAAACATACCTCAAACAAGATTAATTTTTTTACTTTTTATTTATTTATTTTTAAAGATTTTATTTATTTACTTGACAGAGAGAGACACAGCGAGAGAAGGAACACAAGCAGAGGGAGTGGGAGAGGGAGAAGCAGGCTTCCCACTGAGCAGGGAGCCCGATGTGGGACTTGATCCAAGGACCCTGGGATCATGACCTGAGCCGAAGGCAGTCGCTTAACGACTGAGCCACCCAGGCACCCAATTTTTTTACTTTTTAGAATGTTTTTGCATATTCAGAAATTACCCTCAACTAAAATAGCATACTTTATTTATACAGGCAAAATACTGTTTTCCTGTACATTATCACTATAAAATAATTTCCAATTCATATATGGTGAAAATATATAAAGTATTTATCCCAAAATTTCATTTGTAAAATTGGGATATGTCTTACACACTTTGCTATATGCCAGCAGATGTGTTCCAGATTATGTAACAGGAAAACATGGGAAACAAAACCTAATAAATGTAAGAGCTATATATCAGGAACACTTGAGTAGGTGACAATATCTCACTATCAGAATTTCAATTCAAATGAACCAAAAATTAATTGCTCTCTAATAAAATAAATTTTTTAAAGAATGAAATGGAAATAGTAGGCATATATGCTTTATTTAATTTTACACACCATTTCTTGATAAATATTTTCAGCATAAGTTTTACATACAGCATCCTTAAATTATGGTGCAGTAAGATTACAAATGAGTAGCAAAACATAGCATATTTTCAAATAGATGAAAAAGGGAAATATATACTACAAAAAGCTATACTACTTGAAAGACATTTAAAAAAAAAACATCACCAGGGGCACCTGGGTGGCTCAGTGGTTAAGCCCTTCGGCTCAGGTCATGATCCCAGGGTCCTGGGATTGAGCCCCACATCAAGCTCCTTGCTAAGCGGGGAGTCTTCTTCTCCCTCTTGCACTCCCCCTGCTTGTGTTCCCTCTTTCGCTGTGTCTCTCTCTGTCAAATAAATAAAATCTTAAAAAAAAAAAAATCACCAATTATTCAACTCTTAAGGCTGGCAAAGCTAAACTTAAGGGTTTTATTAAACTCTACATGCCTATTTCAACGAGAAAAAAATATATGATGGACTAGTTAATCTCAAAAAGATCTAAGAAAACAGTAATAATGTAGACAAAATTAAGATGAGAACTTTTTAAAAAATATATAATGTATTATTTGTTTCAGGGGTACAGGTCTGTGATTCATTAGTCTTCTATAATACACAGTGCTCATTACAACACATACCTTCCCCAATGTCCATCAGTTACTCCATCCCCCCAACCCCCTCCCCTCCAAGATGAGAACTTTTGGAATGGTTAATTTTTTGTAAAAACTTAGAAACTAGACAATAAAAATTTAGAAGAGTACACTGGATACTTTGAATAAGTCAGTTGCAGTAGGAAACCCAAGAAGATTTGCTGGAATCACTGGTGAATATTTTTCAGCAGATCATACCTGTATCGTATAAATAGCCACTAAATACTGAAGGATACTGTTTTATTTTGTGAGGCAGATAGATATGGTACTTGATATGACTGGAACATAAAAATGAAAGCCAATCTTGTTGATGAACACAGATGAGAATATTCTAAATAAAGTAATGAAATAGAATGCATATTAAAAGGTGTTCAACATAATAAAAAAAATATTCACCACGACCAAGTGAGATTTAGTACAGAAATTTAAGATTGCTTCTGTGAAAGGAAAACTATTAACATAATCCATTTCATTATTAGGAAAAACAGTAAAATCAATTAAGCCAACATTCATTGATCTAGAATAGAGAAAGTATTATTCTAGGCCCTGGGAAGTTTCAAAGATACATATAGTAGAGTCCTTGTTCCCAAGGATTTATAATCTGGTAAATTTAAAAAGAAAATTAGTGAAAATCATGATGTCCCCACAATATTTTTAAGTATTCTAAAAATATTTTATAAAAACCAACACTATTTCTGACAACTCTGAAAAGTATAAAGGAAATCGATTTTCCCTATATAAAAAGGTTTCCCTCTATATTTGTAACTAAAAGTCAACATTAACCAAAATGAAAAAGTAGAGGCATCAACAAAATAATGCTCTCTGTTATCGAATGTCAGCCAGTGTATAAAGGTAAAACAAAACAAGGTATAGATATATGCAAGAAGGAAGTTAAGTTATAACAATGTAAATGATAGTTATATACCTTGAAAAATCTCAAGAATTCAATGGCAAAACCATTGAATCTAGGAAAGTTGCAAATTTTAAATTAAAAGTATGTTACTGTATCTTAACAATAGATTATAAAACAATAAATGTACACTTATTTACAGTGGTACACATTAAATACTTCAGCTTAATGTTATATGTATGTGAAAAATAAAGCTTTAATGGCAAGCAGAAAAGTTTGAATAAGTAGGGAGTTATACCCTAGCTAAAGGGAAGGCCAAATGTATTAAAGTCCCATGCTTACTATATTAGTATATTTAATATTTAACCAAGTAAGATACTGACATATCTTAAAGGCTTGCCAATAGTATCACCTGGGAGCTTGCTATATATGCAGAAGCTCAGTTCCCTACCCCAGACGTAGTGAATCAATCTACATTTTAAGATTTTTAAGAATTCCAGGTGATTCTTATGTATATTAAAATTATAACTGCACTGTTTAAAGTAATAGTTCTTGAATCTTATTAAAAGTCAAAGTCAGCTGGGAGCTCTTTAAAATACAAATTTTTAGGCCCTGCCACGAGTTTAATGAAATAGAGTTGCTTTGGTTTTTGTATTTCTTTTTCTAAAGCCCACCAGTTGGTTATGATATGCCAAATTTGATCATAGCTGCTTTAAAGAATTTGATAAATTGGCAATAAAGTGTATATGAAAAAGTTGTAAGACATTGGTTGAAAAATCCACAAGTAGGGGTGCCTGGGTGGCTCAGTCGTTAAGCGTCTGCCTTTGGCTCAGGTCATGATCCCAGGGTCCTGGGATCGAGCCCCGCATTGGGCTCCCTGCTCCGCGGGAAGCCTGCTTCTCCCTCTCCCACCCCCCCGCTTGTGTTCCCTCTCTTGCTGTGTCTCTCTCTGTCAAATCAATAAAATCTTTAAAAAAAAAAAAAAAAAAAAAATCCACAAGTAAACCATAGAACAAAGTAGCAGTTCCAAAAATTGATTCATGGTTTATATTGTTATAAACCAATACCTCATTGCATACATTATAGGAATTTCCAGGTGAATTAGAGTTAAACCAAACACTGATATTAAAAAAGAGAAATACCATTTTTCTGTATTTCTTTGAATAAGTGATTAATAAGTGATCTATGTGGATAAATGGAAAAACTGTAAATATCAAGGGAAGAAACTATACAAATAAAATCAGAATAGGGCCTAGAATATTGTAAACTGTTTATACTCTGAGGTGACAATTTGTTTTTGTTCTGACAGCCTTGGGAGCCATAATGTACATACCATAAAATTCACCCATTATGAATACAGTACTCCCCCGTTATCCACAGCGGGTATGGTATGTTCTAGGACCCTAGTAGATGCCTGACACTGCAACTGCAGGTTGTACCAAATCTTTTATATATATATAAAATATATACATATTATATATATACACACACATTTAAAGATCTATATATAAAAGTATAATATATATTTATAAATATAGATTTATTAATTTTATATTTATTAATTTTAATATATTTATATATTTAAATATTTTAGAGATCTCTATTATATATCTCTATATTTTATATATAAATAGACTAATAGACATAGATATATATAGATATATAATATATATTTAAAGATAATATATATTTATAAATATATATATTTAAAGATTTATTTATTTTAGGGAGCGAGTGCGCCTGGGGAGGGGCAGAGGGAGAGGGAGAGAGAATCCTCAAGCAGACTGCCTGCTGAGCACAGAGCCCAACAGCGGGCTCTATCCCAGGACCCAGAGATTATGAGCTGAGCAAAAATCAAGAGTCGGCTGCCCAACCGACTGAGCCACCCAGGTGCTCCCCAACCTTTATATATGTTTTTCCCTATACATACATACATACATACCTATGATGAGGTTTATTTTTAAATTTTTTTAGCCTTTTTTTTAGTTTAAATTCCAGTTAGCATGCAGTATAATACTAGTTTCAGGTGTGATAGGGTTTAATTTATAAATTAGGCATAGCAAGAGATTAACAATAATAATAATAATGGAACAATTACAATAATATACTGTAATAAAACTTACGTGAATGTGGCCTCTCCCTTTCTCTCAAAATATTGTACTATATTCACCCTTTTTGTGATGATAAAATGATGATGATGATAAAATGATGAGGTGAGGTGAATGACATAGGCATTGTGACATAGCATTAGGCTACTGTATTGACCTTTTGACATTGTGTCAAAAGGGAGGGGGTCATCTGCTTCCAGACAGCAGTTGACCACAGGTAAGTGAAACTGTGGATAAAGGGGGACTACTATATGTAATTCAGTGATTTTTAGGAAATTTACGCATTTATCACCACAACCCAATTTTAGGGCATTTCATCATCCCCAAGAGAGATTTAACACTTTACAGTCAATCCCCCATTCAATTCCAAACTTAAATGGTCACTGAAATGCTTTCTGTCTCTATAAATTTGTCTTTTCCAAAAATTTCTTATAAATGGTATCATGTACTATGTGGTCTTTGTGTCTAGCATCTTTCCCTTAGCATAATGTTTTTGAAGTTTATCCATGCGTTAATAAGTAGTAGTTTGTTCCTTTTTATTCTGTTGTATAGGTAGACCACAGTTTGTTTATCCATTCACTGGTTGGTGGCTTTCACCCCAGTTTTTGGCTATAATAGTGCTATGAATATTGACATGTCTTTGTGTGAACAAATGTTGTTTTTTTTTTAGATTTTATTTATTTATTTGTGAGAGAGAGAGCACAAGCAGAGGGAATTGGCAGAGGGAATAGGAGGGAATAGGAGAAGCAGGCTCCCCACTGAGCAGGGAGCCTGACATAGGGCTGTATCCTAGGACCTGGGCTGAAGGCAGACACTTAACCAACTGAGCCACTCAGGCGTCCCATGAACAAATGTTTTCATTTCCCTTGTGTAAATATATAAGAGTGAAGTTGCTGGGTCATATGGTACGTTTATTTTAACTTTTTAAGAAACTGCCAGCCTGTTTTCCAAAGTGGCTATTTCATTTTACATTCCCATCAGTGATCTATGAGGATCCCAGTTTTAACTGAGACTGCATTGAATCTCTAGGTCACTATGGGGAGAATTGCCATCTTAACATTGAATTTTCCAATTCATGAATATGAAATGTTTGGTATATTTAAATCTTCTCTAATTTATCTCAGCATTATTTTGCAGTTTGCAGTATATACATCTTATACTTCCATTAAATTTAGTCTCTATGTATTCTTTTTTATTCTGTTGTGAATTTTTAATTACATCCTTAGATTTTTCTTTACTGGTATATAGAAAAACAATGAGTTTTATGTCATGATCTTGTATCCTGCAACCCTGATAAACCTGTTTATTAGTTCCAGTAGTGTGTGTGTGTGTTCCTTAGGATTTTCTAGATAGAGAATCATGTTATCTACAAATAAAACCAGTTTATTTTTTCCTGTTCAGTTTAGGTGCCTTTAATTTTTTCTCTTTTTTGGCATTTTTCCACTGACAGGACCTCTAGTAAAATTTTAATAGACATCTTTATCTTGTTTCTGATCTTAGGGGGAAGTAGTCAATCTTTTATTGTGAAATAAGATATTTATTAGCTCTATGTTTTTCATAGATGCACTTTGTCACATTGAAGAAGTTCCCTTCTATTTCTAGTTTGTTGAATGTTTTTATCATGGGTTCGATTTTATGTTGTTGGATTTGATTTTCTATTCATTTGTTTATGGATTTTCCATCTATAGTCATGAAGGATATTGAATTGTAATTTTCATCTCTTGTGATGTCATTGTCTGACTTTGGCCGCAGAATGAATTGAGAAGTTGTCTCTTTTCAGCTTCTGGAAGAATTTGTGAAACATTGGTACTGTTCTTTAAATGTTTGATATAACTGATTAATGATGCCATCTGGACCTGGGGTATTCATTGAGAGAATATGTTGAATTACTGATTCAATTTCTTGTTCTAGGTTTGTCTGATTTTCTGTTCTTGAGATTTTTTTTCAGTGATTTGTATCTCTCAGACTTTTTCTATTTCATATAAGTTTCCTGATTTGTTAGCACAAAGTTGTTTTTCACATTCCCTTATGGTCCTTTTAATTTGTGTAGGCTCAAATAGTGATGTCCCCTTTTATATTCCTGATTTTGTCAGTTTGTGTCTTTGTTCTTGATCAGTTTAGCTAAAGGTTTATCAATTTTTAAAAAAGATTTTTTTTATTGACAGAGACAGTGAGAGAGGGAACACAAGCAGGGGGAGTGGGAGAGGGAGAAGCAGGCCTCCTGCGGAGCAGGGAGCCTGATATAGGGCTCGATCCCAGGACCCTGGATCATGAACTGAGCCAAAGGCAGTCACTTAACCAACTGAGCCACCCAGGCACCCCTCGATTTTTTTCTCTCTCAAAGAACCATCTTTTTATTTCATTGATTTTCTTGATTTGTTATTTTATTGTTTCCATTCTGATTTTATTACTTCCTTTTGCTTGCTTTGGGTTTAATTTACTCTTTTTCTAATACTCTTTAGGTAGAAGCTCATATATTACTGTCTGGAATCCTTTATTTCCTATATAGCTGTTTAAAGGTATAATTTTTCCTCTAAGCACTGAATCCAATAAATTTTTAAGTATTGTGTTTTAATTTTCATTCAACTTGAAATATTTTCTAATATCCCTTGTGAATTCTATGTTGACCCATGGATTATTTAGAAATGTTTTGTTTAATGTCCTAATATTTGAGGATTTCCCAATTTTCTTTCTATTATTTGTAATTCTGTTGTTGGCTAACAAAACATACTTGGATTTCAATCCTTTCCGTTTATTGAGACTTGTTTTATGACCTAGCATTTGGACTTTTCTAGAGAAGGTTCTCAGTGTGCTTGGAGAAAAATAGGTATTCTATTCTCATTGGGTACAGTGTTCTATAAATGTCACTCAGGTCAAATTAGTTGATGTTATTTAAATCTTTTCTATCCTTGCTTAATTTATATTTAGTTGTTCTGGTTTTGAGAGTAGAGTATTAAAACCTCCAAATATAATTGTTGAATTGTCTACTTCTTCTTTTCTGTCAAGTTTTGCTTTGTGAATTTTGGGGCTCTATTTTTAAGTATGTATACATTGATAATTGTTGTGTCTTCTGATATATTGACTCTTCTACCATTATG
This sequence comes from Neomonachus schauinslandi, assembly GCF_002201575.2. Lineage (NCBI taxonomy): Eukaryota > Metazoa > Chordata > Mammalia > Carnivora > Phocidae > Neomonachus > Neomonachus schauinslandi. Next base: position 18,095,296 of record NC_058417.1, on the reverse strand, counting down.
AAATGTCCCTTATTGTGTACAATAATATTTCTTTTCTTAAAATCTTTCCTGCCTTTATATTAATATACCTTCTCCAGCTCTCTTATTGCCACTATTTGTATGGCATATCTTTTCTATTCTTTAACTTCTAACCTATGTCTATTTTTGAATATAAAGTATGTCTTTTGTAGATAGCATGTAGTTGAATCTGCTTTTTTAAAATTAAGTTGGACAATCTCTGCCTTTTGACTGAAGTGTTTAGTCCATTCACATTTAGTGTAATTATTGATATAATTGAATTTACATTTGCCATTTTGCTGTTTGCTTTCTATATATCTCACATTTCTTTTTCTGCATTCTTATTTCTTTTGTTAAATTTATATTTCAAAATTATATTTCTTCTTTTATGTTAAACGTTCTTAGTTAACCATTTTAATTCATCTCTTTATGTTATGTTAATCACCATACATTACATCATTAGTTTTTGATGTAGTGTTCCATTGTTTGCATATAACACCCAGTGCTCCATGCAGAACGTGCCCTCTTTAATACCCATCACCAGGCTAACCCATCCCCCCACCCCCCTCCCCTCTAGAACCCACAGTTTGTTTTTCAGAGTCCATCGTCTCTCATGGTTCGTCTCCCCCTCTGATTCCCCCCCTTCATTTTTCCCCTCCTGCTATCTTCTTTTTTTTTTTTTTTTTAACATATAATGTATTATTTGTTTCAGAGGTACAGGTCTGTGATTCAACAGTCTTACACAACTCACAGCGCTCACCATAGCAGATACCCTCTCCAATGTCTATCACCCAGCCACCCCATCCCTCCCACCCCCCACCACTCCAGCAACCCTCAGTTTGTTTTCTGAGATTAAGAATTCCTCATATCAGTGACGTCATATGATACATGTCTTTCTCTGATTGACTTATTGCGCTCAGCATAACACCCTCCAGTTCATCCACGTTGTTGCAAATGGCAAGATTTCATTCCTTTTGATGGCTGCATAATATTCCTCTGTGTGTGTGTGTGTGTGTGTATCACATCTTCTTTATCCATTTATCTGTCGATGGACATCTTGGCTCTTTCCACAGTTTCGCTATTGTGGACATTGCTACTATAAACACCAGGGTGCACGTACCCCTTCGTATCCCTACATTTGTGTCTTTGGGGTAAATACCCAGTAGTGCAATTGCTGGATCGTATGGTAGCTCTATTTTCAACTTTCTGATGAACCTCCCTACTGTTTTCCAGAGTGGCTGCACCAGCTTGCATTCCCACCAACAGTGTAGGAGGGTTCCCCTTTCTCCGCATTCCCACCAACATCTGTCGTTTCCTGACTTGTTAATTTTAGCCATTCTGACTGGTGTGAGGTGATATCTCACTGAGGTTTTGATTTGGATTTCCCTGATGCCAGACGATGTTGAGCACTTTTTCTGTGTCTTTTGGCCATTTGGATGTCTTCTTTGGAATGTTTCCAAAGAAGAATGTTAACATATAATGTATTATTTGTTTCAGAGGTACATTTCCAAATGTTTCTGTTCATGTCTTCTGCCCATTTCTTGATTGGATCATTTGTTCTTTGGGTGTTGAGTTTCATAAGTTCTTTATAGATTTTGGATACTAGCGCTTTATCTGATATGTCATTTGCAAATATCTTCTCCCATTCTGTCTGTTGTCTTTTGGTTTTGTTGACTGTTTCCTTTGCTGTGCAAAAGCTTTTTATCTTGATGAAGTCCCAATAGTTCACTTTTGCCCTTGCTTCCCTTGCCTTTGGCAATGCTTCTAGGAGGAAGTTGCTGCGGCTGAGGTCAAAGAGGTTGCTGCCTGTGTTCTCCTTTAGGATTTTGATGGACTCCTGTCTCACATTGAGGTCTTTCAACCATTTGGAGTCTATTTTTGTGTGTGGTGTAAGGAAATGGTCCAGTTTCATTCTTCTGCATGTGGCTGTCCAATTTTCCCAACACCATTTGTTGAGAGACTGTCTTTTTTCCATTGGACATTCTTTCCTGCTTTGTCGAAGATGAGTTGACCACAGAGTTGAGGGTCCATTTCTGGGCTGTCTATTCTGTTCCATTGATCTATGTGTCTGTTTTTGTGCCAGTACCATACTGTCTTGATGATGAGAGCTTTGTAATAGAGCTGGAAGTCCGGAATTGTGATGCCGCCAGCTTTGCTTTTCTTTTTCAACATTCCTCTGGCTATTCCAGGTCTTTTCTGGTTCCATACAAATTTCAGGATTATTTGTTCCATTTCTTTGAAAAAAGTTGATGGTATTTTGATGGGGATTGCATTGAATGTGTAGATTGCTCTAGGTAGCATTGACATCTTCACAATATTTGTTCTTCCAATCCATGAGCATGGAACGTTTTTCCATTTCTTCGTGTCTTCCTTAATTTGTTTCATGAGTATTTTATAGTTTTCTGAGTACAGATTCTTTGGTTAGATTTACTCCTAGGTATCTTATGGTTTTGGGTGCACTTGTAAATGGGATTGACTCCTTAACTTCTCTTTCTTCTGTCTTGTTGTTGGTGTATAGGAATGCCACTGATTTCTTTCTTTTTTTTTTTTTTATAAAGATTTTATTTATTTATTCATTACAGACAGAGAGAGGCAGAGGGAGAAGCAGGCTCCCAAGGAGCAGGGAGCCCGATGTGGGACTCGATCCCAGGACCCTGAGATCATGACCTGAGCCAAAGGCAGACGCTTAACCATCTGAGCCACCCAGGCGCCCGGAATGCCACTGATTTCTGTGCATTGATTTTATATCCTGCCACTTTACTGAATTCCTGTATGAGTTCTAGCGGTTTTGGGGTGGAGACTTTTGGGTTTTCCACAGAAGGTATCATATCATCTGCAAAGAGTGAGAGTTTGACTTCTTCTTTGCCGATTTGGATGCCTTTGATTTCTTTGTCTGATTGCTGTGGCTAGGACTTCTAATACTATGTTGAATAGCAGTGGTGATAATGGACATCCCTGCCACGTTCCTGACCTTAGGGGGAAAGCTCTCAGTTTTTCCCCATTGAGAATGATATTCGCTGTGGGTTTTTCATTGATGGCTTTTATGATATTGAGGTATGTACCCTCTATCCCTATACTCTGAAGAGTTTTGATCAAGTTTTGCTTTGGGATGGAATGTTCTGTATATATCTGTGAAGTCCATTTGGTCCAGTGTGTCATTTAAAGTCTTTATTTCCTTGTTGATCTTTTGCTTAGACGATCTGTCCATTTCAGTGAGGGGGGTGTTAAAGTCCCCCATTATTATTGTATTGTTGTCGATGTGTTTCTTTGCTTTTGTTATTAATTGCCTCTTATAATTGGCCGTTCCCATGTTAGGGGCATAGATATTTACAATTGTTAGATCTTCTTGTTGGATAGACCCTTTAAGTAGGATATAGTGTCCTTCCTCATCTCTTATTACAGTCTTTGGTTTAAAATCTAATTTGTCTGATATAAGGATTGCCACCCCAGCTTTCTTTTGGTGTCCATTAGCATGGTAAATGGTTTTCCACCGCCTCACTTTCAATCTGGGGTCTAAAATGAGTCTCTAGCAGACAGCATATCGATGGGTCTTGTTTTTTTATCCAATGTGATAGCCTGTGTCTTTTGATTCGGGCATTTAGCCCATTCACATTCAGGGTAACTATTGAAAGATATGAATTTAGTGCCATTGTATTGCCTGTAAGGTGACTGTTACTGTATATTGTCTGTGTTCCTTTCTGGTCTATATTGCTTTTAGGGTCTCTCTTTGCTTAGAGGACCCCTTTCAATATTTCTTGTAGGGCTGGTTTCGTGTTTACAAATTCCTTTAGTTTTTGTTTGTCCTGGAAGCTTTTTATCTCTCCTTCTATTTTCAGTGACAGCCTAGCTGGATATAGTATTCTTGGCTGCATATTTTTCTCGTTTAGTGCTCTGAATATATCATGCCAGTCCTTTGTGGCCTGCCAGGTCTCTGTGGATAGGTCTGTTGCCAATCTAATGTTTCTACCATTGTAGGTTACATATTTCTTGTCCCAAGCTGCTTTCAGGATTTTCTCTTTGTCTCTGAGACTTGTAAGTTTTACTATTAGATGTCGGGGTGTTGACCTATTTTTATTGATTTTGAGAGGGGTTCTCTGTGCCTTCTGGATTTTGATGCCTGTTTCCTTCCCCAAATTAGGGGCGTTCTCTGCTATAATTTGCTCCAATATACCTTCTGCCCCTCTCTCTCTTTCTTCTTCTGGGATCCCAATTATTCTAATGTTGTTTCGTCTTATGGTATCGCTTATCTCTCGAATTCTGCCCTCATGATCCAGTAGTTGTTTATCTCTTTTTCTCAGCTTCTTTATTTTCCATCATTTGGTCTTCTATATCACTGATTCACTCTTCTGCCTCATTTATCCTAGCAGTTAGTGCCCCCATTTTTTATTGCACCTCATTAATAGCCTTTTTTATTTCGACTTGGTTAGATTTTAGTTCTTTTATTTCTCCAGAAAGGATTTCTCTAATAACTTCCATGCTTTTTTCCAGCCCAGCTAGTATCTTTAAAGTCATGATTCTGAACTCTAGTTCCAACATCGTACTAATGTCCGTATTGAGTAGGTCCCTGGCAGTCGGTACTACCTCTTGTTCTTTTTGTTGAGGTGATTTTTTCCATCTTGTCATTTTGCCCAGAGGAGAATAAATGAATGAGAGAACAAAATGCTAACAGGGTAACCACGTCCCCAGAAAATATACTCTAAACAAATCAGAAAAGACCTGAAGCCAGGGGAAAAGAAAGGGAAAGAAAGAAAAAAAAAAAAGTAAGAAAAAAGAAAAAGATAAAAACAAACAAAAACAGAACAAAACAAAAAAAAACAGAATATGATCAAATATGATCAGGCTGGTATATAGATCAGTGCCACACACTAGATTTGGGGTGTATTTTGGTCGGTTAGAAGAAAGTGCCTCCCAAAATTTTAAAGAAAGAACAACTTATATATGTACAAAAATAAGGGTTGATATGATGAAGGGATGGAATATGACTGTAAAGATGAAAAGTATAAAAAATTTTATGAAAGGAATTGATAAGAAGTTGTTTGAAAAAAGAAAGAGGATTTAAAAAAAAAAAGGAGAGAATGTGATCAGGCAGGAGAGAAGAACAAAGCCATACACTACAGATTTAGGGTATATTTTGATCTGTTAGAAGAAACTGTCTCAAAATTTTAAAGAGAGAACAACTTATATATATATGCCAAAAATAAGGGTAACTACTATGAAGGGATAGAATATGACTCAAAAAATGAAAAATAAAAATGTTTTTTAAAAAAGGGATTGATAGGATGTTGGTTGAAAAAGGGAAAAAGAAAAATTCAAAAAAAAAAAAGACAGTTAAAAAAAAGAAATTAACTTTGAAAGACTAAAGAATCATGGTAAAAAAGCCATGGATTCTGTGTGCATTATTCCCCTAACGCTGGAGTTCTGCCGTTCTCATTGATTGGTAAACTTGGTCTTGGCTGACTGTTTTTGCTGAGGGGCCTGTTGCCGTGGTTCCCAAATGTCTTTGCCGGAGGTGGAATTGACCTGCCCTTGCCGGTCCGGGCTAAGTAATCTGCTCGGGTTTGCTCTCGGGAGCTTTTGTTCCCTGCGAGCTTTCCGTACAGCTTTGGAGGCCGAGAGTGAAAATGGCAGCCTCCCAGTCTCCGCCCTGGAGAAACCGAGAACTCGGACCCCACTCCTCAGTGAGCCCCCAGAGAAAAGCAGTCTCCCCGGTCTCAGCCGCACTCTGTGCTCATCCGGCCTGTGACTGAGCGTTTCTATCTCTGGCACATGACCTCATGTGGAATCTCCAAACCCAGCAGATCCCTGCGGTGCGCTACCACGCTGCTCCTCCCAGGGGAGGAAAGGGAGTCTCGCCGGATCTGCCACTTGTTGGGTCCCTGCTGGAAGAGCAGTGGCCCATCTGTGCCGTGGATCATGGTTTATGGCAACCCTGAGCTGCGAGCCCACTCCTCGGCTCCGTTGGGTCCCTGCTGGAAGAGCAGTGGCCCATCTGTGCCGTGGATCATGGTTTATGGCAACCCTGAGCTGCGAGCCCACTCCTCGGCTCCGTCTCTGCAGCTGGCTTCCCTGCTCCGATAACCTGGGAGCTATGCTGCACTCACGCACCCCCGATCTTCCTGTGACCCCAAGGGTCCTGAGACCACACTGTCCCAGAGAGGGTTCCACCCCCTGGTTAGCCACTGGAGTGACGTCCCTCAGCAGAGCCAACTTCTAAAAGTTCCGATTTTGTGCTCCGCGGCTCTATCACTTGCCAGAAGCAGCTGACGGAGGCCCCCTCCCCCGCCGTCTGTCTTCCCAAATATCGCCTCGGATTCACTTCTCTGCACGTCCTACCTTCCAGAAAGTGGTCGCTTTTCTGTTCAGAGGGTTGTTGCTATTCTTTTCTTCGATCTCCTGTTGAGTTCGTAGGTATTCAGAATGGTTTGATCCCTATCTAGCTGAATTCCTGGAACCAGACTAAATCCAGGTCTCCTACTCCTCCACCAACTTGCTCCTCTCCCCTCATCTCTTTATTTTTTTAATCCTCTTTTAGTTTTTAGTTATTTTCTCCTTGATTGTTCTAAGGATTATAGTATGCATCTTAACTTCTGAACAGTCTATTTCGGATTAATACTATCTTAATTTTCATAAAATTCAGTAATTTTGCTCTAATATAGCTCAATTTCCTTACCCCTTTGTGTTATTATTGTTATATATATTACATGACATATATAATATATACATACATTTATACAATGTAATATATTAAAATATTTATAAATATGTATAATTTATGTATGTTAAAAAACCAACAATATATTCTTCTAGCCTACAAGAGACTTGTTTCAGACCTAAAGAGACATGCAGACTGGAAGTGAAGGCATGGAGAATCGTTTATCATGCAAATAGAAGTGAAAAGAAAGCCAGAGTAGCAATACTAATATCAGACAAAATAGACTTAGTTTTTTTTAAGATTTTATTTGTTCATTTGACAGAGAGCACAAGCAGGGGGAGCAACAGGCAGAGGGAGAGGGAGAAGCAGGCTCCCTGATGAGCAGGGAGCCTGATGTGGGGCTCGATCCCAAGACCCTGGGATCATGACTTGAGCCAAAGGCAGATACTAGCCACCCAGGCACCCCAGACAGAATAGACTATTTTTTTGAAAAAGATTTTATTTATTTACTTGAGAGAGAGAGACAGAGAGATCGAGCAGGAGCCGGGAGGAGGGAGAGCAGGCTCCTCACAGAGCAGGGAGCCTGATGGGGGCTCAGTCCCAGGACCCTGGGGTCATGGCCTGAGCCAGAGGCAAACGCTTAGCCACTGAGCCGCCCAGGTGCCCCCCAAAATAGACTTTAAAACAAAGGCTGTAACAATGGACAAAGAAGGATATTATATAATCATAAATGGTACAATCCAGCAAGAAGATCTAACAGTTGTAAATATGCACCCAACATGGGAGCATCCAGATATATAAAGCAGTTAATAACAAGAAATATTTGAAGTAATACAAATAGTAGTAGGGGACTTTAACACCCATTTACATCAATGGATAGATCATCCAAGCAGAAAATCAACAAGGAGACAGTGGCTTTTAATGACACATTGGACCAGATGGATCTAACAGATATATTCAGAACAGTCATCCTAAAACAGCAGAATACACATTCTTTTCAAGCAGACATGGAACATTCTCCAGAATAGATCATATGTTAAGCCACAAAATAAGTCTCAACAAATTCAAAAAGACTGAAGTCATATCATGCATTTTTTCTGACCACACTATGAAACTAAAATCATCCACAAGAAAAATACCTGGAAAGCAGGAAAATACATGGAAAAACCTGGAAATACACAAATGTTAAATAACATGCTACTAAACAATGACTGGGTCAACCAAGAAATCAAAGACAAAATAAAAAAAATACATGGAGGCAAATGAAAATGAAAACAAAATAGTCTAAAAATCCTTGGGATACAGCAAAAGCTGTTCTAAGAGGAAAGTTTATAGAGATATAGACCTATACCTCAAGAAGCAAGAAAAATCCTAAATAAACAACCTAATCTTACATCTAAGGGAACTAGAAAAAGAACAACAGGCAAAACCCAAAACCAGCAGAAGGAAGGAAATAATAAAGATTAGAGCAGGAATAAGCAAAATAGAAACTAAAAAAAACCAAAAAAACAGTGGAATAGATCAATGAAACCAGGAGCTGGTTTTTTGAAATGATCAACAAAATCAAAAAACCTTTAGCAGGACTCATCTGGGGGGGGGGGGTAACTAAAAAAACAAAGTCAGAAATGAAAGGGGAAAAATAACAGCTGACACCACAGAAATACAAAAGATTGTAGGAGACTGTTATGTAAAATTATATGCCAACAAATTGGACAACCTAGAAGAAATGGATAAATTCCTAGAAACATATAATTTCCCAAAACTGAATTAGAAAGAAATAGAAAATTTGAACAGACTGATTACCAGCAGTGAAATTGAACCAGTAAGCAAAAAACTCCCAGCAAACAAAAGTTCAGGGCCATACAGCTTCACAGGTGAATTCTACCAAACATTTAAAGAGGACTTAATACCATTCTTCTTAAACTATTCCAAAAAATCAAAGAGGAAGGAAAACTCTTCTAATTCATTCTATGAAGCCAGCATTACTCTGATACCAAAATCAGATAAAGACATTACAAAAAAAAAAAGGAACTAACTCTGATATCTCTGATGAACATAGATGCAAAAATCGTTAAAATATTGGCAAACTGAATCTAACAATACATGAAAAAGAACATTCACCACAATCAAGTGTGATTTATTCCTGGGATTCAAGGGTGGTTCAATATTTGCAATCAGTGTGACACATCACATAATAAAAACCGTATGATCATTTCAATAGATGGAGAAAAAGCATTTGACAAAAGTACAGTATCCATTCATGATTTAAAAAAAAACCCTCAATGATGTAAGATTAGAGGGAATATACTTCAACAAAATAAAAGCTATTAAAAAACCCACACTAACATCATGCATTTCCTCGAAGGTCAGGAACAAGATGGGGGTGTCCACTCTCACCACTATTATTTAACATAGTACTAGAGGTCTTAGTCACAGCAGTCAGACTAGAGGAAGGAATAAAAGGCATCCAAATTGGTAAAGAAGAAGTATAACTGTTTGCAGACAACATGATACTTTATAGAAAACCCTAAAGACCCCTCCAAAAAACTACTAGAACTGATAAATGAATTCAGTACAGTTGCAGGATACAAAATTATTGTACAGAAATTGCAACATTTTTATATACCAATAACGAAGCAACAGAAACAGAAATTAAGAAAGCAATTCCATTTACAATTTTAATAAAGATAATAAAATACTTTGGAATAAACAACCAAGGAGGTGAAAGACCTGTACTCTGAAAACTATAAAACATTGAAGAAAGATACTGAAGACAACACAGACAAGTGGAAAGATATTCCATACTCATGGATTGGAAGAACAAATATTGGTAAAATGTCCATACTACCTAGAGCAATCTGCAGATTTAATGTAATCCCTACCAAAATACCAACAACATTTTTCACAGAACTACAACAGACAAATCCTAACATTTGTATGGAACCACAGAAAACCCCAAATAGCCAAAAAAAATCTTGAAAAAGAAAAATCTGGAGGTATCACAATTCCAGATTTCAAGTTATACTACAAACCTGTAGTAATCAAAACAGAATGGTACTGGCACAAAAGTAGGCACATAGATCAGTGGAATAGAACAGAAAGCCCAAATATAAACCAATGTTTATATGGTCAATTAATCTTTGACGAAGGAGGAAAGAGGATGCAATGAGAAAAAGACAGCCTTTCCAACAAATGGTGTTGGGAGAACTGGACCACTGGCCTGTACCATACACAAAGAAATTCAAAGTGGATTAAGGACCTAAATATGATACCTGAAACTATAAAAATCCTGGAAGAGAGTACAGGCAGTAATTTCTCTGACATTGGACATATCAACTTTTTTCTAAATATGTGTCTTGAGGCAAGGGAAACAAAGCAAAGATAAACTGTTGGGACTATATCAGAATTAAAAATCTGCATAGCAAAGGACACAGTCAACAGAACTAAAAGACAACCTACTGAATGGGAGAAGATACTTGCAAATGACATTTCTGGTAAAGGGTTAGTATCCAAAATATATAAGGAACTTATACAACTCAACATTCAAAAATAAATAATCCAATTAAAAATGGGCAGAAGACGTAAACAGACATTTCTCCAAAGAAGACATACAGATGGGGTGGCTCGGTTGTTTAAACGTCCAACTCTTGGTTTCATCTCAAGTCATGATCCCGGGGTCCTGGGATCCAGCTCCACATTGGGCTCTGTCCTCCGTGTGGAGTCTGCTTGTCCCTCTCCCTCCCCCTCTGCTGCTCCCTGCTCAGGCGTGCTCCCTGTCTCACTCTCTCTCTGTCTCTGTCTCTCTCTCAAATGGATGAATAAAATCTTAAAAAAAAAAAAAAAAAGACATACAGATGGCCAACAGACACATGAAAAGATGCTCAACATCACCCATCATCAGGGAAATGCAAATCAGAACTACAGTGAGATATCTGCTCACATCTATCAGAATGGCGAAAATCAAAAGCACAAGAAACAGCAAGCGTTGGTGAGGATGGGGAGAAAAAGGAACCGGTTCCTCTTGCACTGTTGGTAGGCGTGCAAACTGGTGCAGCCACTGTGGAAAACAGTATGGAGGTTCTTCAAAAAGTTAAAAATGGAATTACCCTATGATCTAGTAATTGAACTGCTGGGTATTTACCTAAAAAAT
>NC_058417.1:17770214-17784487 GCF_002201575.2 Neomonachus schauinslandi | reverse complement strand
GGAGGGAGGGAGGAAGGGAGAGAGGGAAAGAGGGAGGGAGGGAGGGATCACCTGCAGTCCCTCTCATATTGTGGTCCACACTGGCCTAGCCTTACTGTCTGAAATCCCACAACCAGTGATATACTAACTTTGGTTTGCCTGTATTATAGCTTGTGGTCATCTTATTCTTTGTAGGTACCACCCTCAAAATGAAAGACTGGAATTCCAGCTTCAAACCTTGATCAGCAGAACTGTCCATCCAAATTCTGCCTTCATGTACTTTTGCTGTTATCTTTCCTACATGCGTGACCATATCTTTCCTGGATGGCTTGCATGGAGGGAGATGCAGCCTATCCGTTTCTTTACAAAAAGCACTGGGAGTCATTTTAATAAATGTTTTTGGATATGATACTGTGAAATTAGACATGTCAACAGAATCTCATGAAAAAAGAGCCTAAATGCCCAGCACTTCCCTGACGCCCTCAGACCACCCAACCTGGGAACCATAACTATATACTACCAGCCTCCAACCCCACACTGAGCCTTGAGGGTCCCTCCCCAGCCTGGCAGATAGACCCTCATCCTCAGCTCACCCAGCCGGGACTCCACTGGGTTGATGACATGAGGGAGGCTGTGTGCGGCCAAGTAGTAGCTGGAAGAAGCTGGGTCAAAGCGTGGGTTTACCCCCAACACTGCATAGTAAAGAATCTGTAAAGCAAAGAAGGAGGACATTATTTTGTGTATTGATTCATGCTCCACTTTGTCCCAAAAAGGATTTGAAGTGCCTTAAAAAGATACAGTTAGACAGGACAAAATATAAAGAAACAAAATCAGAGCTGAGAGAAAATAGGTGTAGGAAAAAAAAATAACAAAGCCAAGAGTAAAGTTAATACACTAAATATATGCTTTGAAATCACATTTTTTACCAGGCTTTCTAAGAGCCTAAACAAAGAGGGAAACAAGAATAGCATAATTCAGTGTCCACAAGATCAATTCAAGTCAGTTACTCAGAAGTACTCCCACTAGCAAGACCTGATAAAAACGTCTCCCACATTTTCCCTAAAAGGACACTGTGTGATACATTCTTCACACATAGGAAGCTACATTCTTTCCATCTTTACTTCTACTACATTAACATATTTCAGGAAGTTTTATTTTTAAAATAAATTCCTTAAGGATGGCACGACTGGGTGAATACAGTTCAACAGGGGGTCATAAGGAAGGTCGTTTTTTAACAAACCTTGACAAAAGCCCCTGAGCTGGACACCGTGGAGGAAAAGCAGACACTAGAGTCATATCAACGCACAGGCAATTCCCAGCAGATCAGCAAGCTCTAAGAGCTGGAAGAACAGACTCCACTTGAAAACAATAAGTACGCATGGACTCTGGAAAGGACGGTGCGGCCTGGGAAGGGACTCCTCAGCTTGCTCCCAGTCTCACCTGAGAGTCCACAGAGAAGTTGCCCGCAGCACTGAGGGCACTCAGGAAGGGCTGCACATAGCGCCGGACGGCCCCTTCGATGTCCCAGTGGACGTCGTGGGACTTGGGGTCCGGGTTGAGTAAACTGAAGGTGATCTCATAGCCTAGAGAAACAGGAGTCAGAGAAGCCTGGCTGAGCTGAACTTGTCTCGCCTCTGGAATGGGGCTAATGGCCATCATGGAACCCAAGGGAGGATAAAACTGGGATGAGGAGCACTGAGGGCTTTAACTAAAAAGGTGAAACCACAGAAGAAAGGAGTAAAGAGTCTGCACGCAGATTCCCCTCCTGCCCCATCGCCTCCACATCATTCATTTCCCTGTCCCTTCTCACGGCAAAGCCCTGTCACCCTACCCAAGCTGGACTTGAGAGGCCGCCTCTTATCAGAGCTCCACTTGTCCTCCGGAAGGTGGTCAGCCAGGGCCGCAGCGAGCACGGCCTCGGTCAAAGACATGGCCTGCGCTACTTGGATTACACGGCGGCCGACGATGTTAAAGGCCTCCCGGTGTGTGATCCCTCTCACGACTGCTGTCCTCTCAGGCCCGATGTAGCTCATCATGTCCTGTGAGAGACCAGCAAGAGACAGAATGCCCAGGGCTCAGGGAAGAAAACAGAAGAACGTGCTGGCTCCGGTCTCAGAGAATCTGACTTTTTGCCACTGACCAAGAGGCCTACCCCTCCCCTTAGATTCATAGTGAACCCCTATCTAAGCACCTCTGACCAATCGGTGTCATGAATGCTTTCATTCATTTCTGTTCCTTTTGCCTTCCCAGCAGACATAAGTCCCAGGCATTATCTAAAGCTTCATGGGCTGGAAACTAGGAGATGCTATGCTGAACAAGGACAGCAGAATAAACAAACACCTGGAAAGTTTGATATAAGTAGACAGCACATGGCGAAGAGGCAAGCCAGGAATGCTCACAGTAGCATTACTTCTAAGAGTCAAAAACCGGAGACAATTCAACTGCCCATCAGCAACAGGACGGATAAACTGTGATATGTCTCTATAATGAAACATCAGGTCATGATCCCAGGGTCCTGGGATCGAGCCCCACATCGGGTTCCCTGCTCTGCGGGAAGCCTGCTTCTCCCTCTCCCACTCCCCCTGCTTGTGTTCCCTCTCTCGCTGTTTCCCTGTCAAATAAATAAATAAAAAATCTTTAAAAAGAACATGTGCTGTATTAATATAAAGTTCAAAAGTTTGTAAAATTGAATATGTTATTAAGCTACAACACAGGTGATAAAACTTGAAAGAAAAGTAAGAAAATGACACACACAAAATATGGTCACCCTGGGCCAAGAGGGAGCGGGGTAGAACCATGGAGATGCACAGAGTTCAGCTATATTGCTAAACTGCAATATGCGAGCTGGGGTTGGGTACATGGATGTTCATTAAAATTTTCTTTCATCTTTTTATAAGAATTACATATTTCATCATAAACTGTAAAAGAAAATGGTACGTGGCATAGCTCCCACTGAGCCTCTTGCTCATCAAGTGAAAAGGTCAATGTGTCGGCCCATATTACCACCACAACCCATTCAAACCAGCTTTTTTTTTCATCCTGATTTTTTTTCCACTTTAAATGGTCATCAGAGCTTGAACTGAATATAACTCCTGGCTTTAGAAAGACCCAGAGTTGGGATGCCTGGGTGGCATAGTCATTAATTGTCTGCCTTCAGCTCAGGTCATGATCCCAGGGTCCTGGGATCGAGCTCTAGGTCAGGCTCCCTACTCAACGGGAAGCCTGCTTCTCCCTCTCCCACTCCCCCTGCTTGTGTTCCCTCTCTGTCAAATAAATAAAGAAGAATCTTTAAAAAAAAAAAAAGAAAGAAAGACCCAGAGTCAATGAACAAAAATCCCTATCTGCATTCTATTTTTTTTCCTATTTGCATTCTTTAAAAAAACTATTTGTTAAAGAGTTTTCTGTAACAAATGCAAGCAACAGGGAGCACTACTGCAAGAAAGAGGCAACCTAGGACAGGACGAGAAGCCGCAACCTCTGCTCACCCTACCTGGGGCAGAAGCGAGGAGTTTTCAGAGATCACATACACAGTCAGGGAGCCCTCTGCTTGCTTCTGTGGCTCAGCTAACACGGTTTCTGCCTCTGGGGACAAGAGCAGAAGGTGCACCAGGAGCAAAAACACCATTCCCTTTCCCTCTGGCCCCCACAGAGGGCCTCAGCCACGGCTCCACCTCCCGCTCACACCTGGCTGACACTGTGGCCAGGCTCGGCCCCTGGTGGCCCAGGCTGAAACACACGGTATCTCATTCCCAGCTTTCCCAGAGAGATTCTGAAGTTAAGACAAGGTATGGAAAATACACACTTAGAGATCGGAAGAGAAAAAGAGGGCTTCGTGTTAAACTAGCGTGATCACCCCTTCTGGTACCTTGCATACTGCCCAGTGACAGGGCCTCCTCCTCGCGCTCCAGAGCCCTCCGATAGGCCTTCTGGAAACGGCATTTGATCTTCATTTTGTCTGAGAGGAAAAGGAAGAAGCAAGATAAGAAGACTAAGTACAGACCTCTGTCCACCTTCCCAGCCCTCACACTGTCCGGTGTCTCAGGACAGCCAGAATATTGTTTGCAAAGAAAGACCAAGAAGCTGCAGTCAATTCTAATGATTTCTACATGGATGATATCAAATACACAACACCCCACCTCTCCCACCTAACTAGCTCTTGCCTCTGCCTGTGTACACCCTACCATCAACCTGAAGTACCCTCCCAAAGGGAAATCTATTACAATATTCATTCTATTAATAGGTGAAAGGAGAAAAACCATATGACCACTTCAATACGTGCCTCAAAATAATTAAATTCAATGAATGTTCTTGATAAAGATAAGATGCACACTTAATGACAAAACACTAAATGTAGTTCGGTTAAAATTAGTAATAACGGGCACCTGGGTGGCTCAGTCAGTTAAGCACCTGACTCTTGATTTCAGCTCAGGCAGGGTCGTGGGATCGAGCCCTGCATCAGGCTCCACACTTAGGGGGGAGTCAGCTTGTCCCTCTCCCTCTGCTCCTCCCCCTGCTCGTGCTCTCTCTCTCCCCCAGATAAATAAATAAATAAATAAAATCTTTTAAAAAATTAAAATAATAATAAATTGAGGATGCCTGCTATCTCCTCTGTTATTCAGCATTGTTCTTTCTGAAGTTCCTGACCAATGTAATAAGGGAAGAAAGAGACATGAAACATGAATATTTGAAAGCAAGAAACAAGACGGCCACTTTTTGAAATAGCATAATTATTTTCCAAGAAAATCAAAGAGAACCAACTGGAAAACTATTAGAACTAGTGACAATTCAGTACAATGACTAGATATACGCAAGAATTAGTAGCTTTCTGATAAGTGCCAACGATATCCAATTTGAAAAGCAAGTGTTTTTTAAAATCCCAATCACCATAATAATAAAGAACATAAAATACCCAGGAAGAAATGTATAAAACTATAAGAAAAACACCGAGGACTTCACTGAAGGACATAAAAGAAGATCTGAATGAAATGGGAAAAGTATACAAGGTTCTTAGATGGAAAGACTAAATATTCTAAGGATGTCAATTCTCCCCAAGTTAATCTATACCTGTAAGGCAATCCCAAAGGGATTTTTTCGCCCTCCTCCCCCGAAATTGAGAAGTTGAACCTAAAATTTATTGGGGGGGTGCCTGGGTGGCTCAGTTGTTAGGCGTCTGCTTTTGGCTCAGGTCATGATCCTGGGGTCCTGGGATCGAGCCCCACATCGGGCTCCCTGCTCTGCGGGAAGCCTGCTTCTCCCTCCCCCACTCCCCCTGCTTGTGTTCCCCCTCTCGCTGTGTCTCTCTCTGTCAAATAAGTAAAATCTTAAAAAAAAAAAAAAGAAATTAGGTGATATTAAGGAATTATTTGTAACTTGGTTAGGTGTGACATGGTAGTTATGTTTATTTTACTTATTTATTTATTTTAAAGATTTTATTTATTTATTTGACAGAGACACAGCAAGAGAGGGAACACAAGCAGGGCGAGTGGGAGAGGGAGAAGCAGGCTTCCCGCCGAGCAGGGAGCCCGATGCGGGGCTCGATCCCAGGACCCTGGGACCATGACCTGAGCCGAAGGCAGACGCTTAACGACTGAGCCACCCAGGCACCCCTGGTAGTTATGTTTAAAAAATCAGGGGCACCTCAGTGGCTCAGTCTGCCTTCGGCTCAGGTCATGAACCCAAAGTCCCAGGATCAAGTCTCACCATCAGGCTCCTTGCTCAGTGGGGAGTCTGCTTCTCCATCTGACCCTCCCTCCTCTCGTGCTCCCTCAAATAAATAAATAAAATCTATAAAAAAAAATCAAAATAAGGGGCACCTGGCTGGCTCAGTCGGTAAAGCATGCGACTCCTTTTTTTTTTTTTTTTTAAGATTTTACTTATTTATTTGTGAGTGGCAGAGAGAAAGAGAGAGAGCACAAGTGGGGCGAGTGGCAGGCAGAGGGAGAAGCAGACTCCCCACTGAGCAGGAAGCCCGATGTGGGGCTTGATCCCAGGACCCTGGCATCATGACCTGGGCTAAAGGCAGACGCTTAACCGACTGAGCCACCCATGGCCTTTTTATTTAAGATTTTATTTTAAGTAATCTCTACATCCAACCTGGTGTTCGAACCCATAACCCCAACATTAAGAGTCATACTCCACTGACTGAGCCACCCAGGTGCCCCCCCAATCTAACATACATTTAATTTTTTTATCTTCCAACTGTCCGTTCTCCTCTTTGTCGTCTATTTTGTTCACGGTATTGTCTATTTTGTTTGCTGTATCTCCAGCAACTACAACAGTATCTGACATATATATATATCAGCAAATATTTATTGTTGAATAAATGAACAAACCTATTACTATTCCTATTTAACAGATGAGAAAACCAAGATTTAGAGAGGTTAACAACCTCACCCAAATTCACACAAATAAGTAGCAGAACCAAGGCTTTAATCCAGCTCTCTTACAGCAAATGCCATACTCTTGGCCCCTCCACTATACTACCTCCACAACATGTCCATGTTATTGAATACTGTGTCACTAAATACGAAGAAATCCATGACAAATTGACAACAATCAAGTTGTGGACTAACATGTGAGGTATGATCCATTCTTGTTTTGAGAAACAAAACCTATTTACGTTTACATTAGGTTGAACTGTATGAAATAATTTTTTTTTTAATTTTTTTTTTAATGTAGGCTCCCTGTGCAGTGTGGAGTCCAACACGGGGCTTAACTCACAACCTTGAGATCAAGATCTGAGCTAAGGGGCGCCTGGGTGGCTCAGTTGGTTAAGCGACTGCCTTCGACTCAGGTCATGATCCCAGGGTCCTGGGATCGAGTCCCACATCGGGCTCCCTGCTCCGCGGGAAGCCTGCTTCTCCCTCTGACCCTCTCCTCTCTCATGCTGTTTCTCTCTCACTCGCTCTCTAATAAATAAATAAATAAAATCTTTAAAAAAAAAAAAAGATCTGAGCTGAGATGGAGAATCAGACAGAAGCTTAACAACCTGAGCCACCCACGGGCCCCATGAAATGATTTTTTTTAAAAAAATGTGTGTGACCAAGGTTAAAAAGCTAGAAAGTAAATGGCATACAGGCACGTCACAGGCTGGACTTGGCCTACACATCCAGTCACTCGCAAACTTTCACTTCACACTCCAGAAAAGTAAAACTGCTCACAGATCCCCCAACATGCTGATTCACCCCTCCATGCTTCTAAACAGGAGGCAGTAGAGTTTGTCAGTTAAAAGCCAGAACACTGGAATCAGTCAGGCCTGGATTTAAATCCCAGTTCCACCTCTTACTAGCTAGCTGTGTGATCCTGAGCAAATTAAAATCTCTTGTCTGTTTTTTCATTTATAAAATGGAGATAATAATGTTAGAGAGGATTAAATGAGGCAACACATGTAAAGTGCTTCACCTAGTTTCTAGCATATAATGAACAACTAATATTAGCGATTATTATTACTGACTCATGCTGTTCCCTTCCTCCCTTCCCCCATTTAACCTGAATTCCTTCACATCCTTTAAAAATCCGGCTTAAAAATGACATCCTCAAAACCTTCTCTGCCTTTCTTTCCTCCCAGTTAAAGGCTCTTTCTTTAGCGCAATCTCAGTTTCTTATATATTTCCACTGTGATTTCTTTTTTTTTTTTAAGATTTTATTTATTTGACAGAGAGACATAGTGAGAGAGGGAACATGGGAGTGGGAGAGGGAGAAGCAGGCTTCCCGCGGAGCGGGGAGCCTGATGCAGGGCTCGATCCCAGGACCCTTGGACCATGACCTGAGCCGAAGGCAGACGCCCAACGACTGAGCCACCCAGGCGCCCCTTCACTGTGATTTCTTTATCTAAGTGTCTTTCTCCCCTACTGGGCTACAAATTTCTTTAAACCATTATCAATTCCTCATTCACCCCAAGATTCCTGGTACTGAAAAGTACCTAACACTTAGTAAAGTATCCCACTTCCTCTCCTATGCCCTAATGAGCATTAATTGCTTCTCATCAGGTAGCATAATTGTTTTATGAATAAAACTGTCGCCTTAACGGTGAACACTGAATTTAAAGTTGTTTTTCTTCTAACCATCCACACTGTTCATTCAGAGAGGGCTTTTAATATAAATTTTTAACTACCTTTAAGGGACACTCATGCTCCTCCTACCTAACCTATCTCTGGACTGAGCTCAGACCAGAAAGGCAGCCCTGACTCCCCAGGGACTCACATTTCAGAGGGATATCTCTCTCATGTACAACGGTGAAGGGCAGCTTCTCCTGGTCGTCCAATGGCACTGAATCTCGGGTAAACACGACGGTGATGGGTACCGTGAGCCGCAGCTAGGGTAAGGAGCATCAGGGCCATCAGCTGAGTCTCCACCTTGCCAGCGGGCTGTCCTCTGGCCTTCTCCCACCGAGGACTCACCTGCAGGGCATTCAGCCCACTGATCTGGGAGTAAGGCAAGGGGGCCCGGTAGGTCTCCGTGGTCTTCCACCAGAGCGGTAACCCCAACAGGATAGCCACCGCAGCGAAGAAGAGAGCGGCCCGCTTGCCTCGGACCACCTCTGGGGGTACGGAGGTACCGACTTGAGGCGCTGGAAGTGGGCTTAGGTGCCCGCCCTACACCTGACGCGGAGGAGCCCCAGCAACCGGCACTCAGAGGCTCTCCGCCCGCGTTCATAGGAATCCCTGTGCGAGGGGCCCGCGCCCAAATCTGAAGGGATCTTGTCTGAAACGACCCCCCGACCCCCAGTCCGCGGGACCTCTAGCACACCACAATCCCCAAAGCCCGCATTCCTCCCTCTCAATACACAAGCCGCGGGCCCCGCCCGAATGCCACCGCACCTAGGTCTGTAGCCGCTGCCCCGGGAGCCGCCATGCTTGCTTCCGGTTGCTCTAGGCGCCGAAGGGCGGAGCTGCGCGAGGAGGGGGCGGGACCACGAAAGGGGTTGCAGCCAATCGCAAGCCGCACTCCAAGCGCGCGGGGAGGAAAAAGAGGTGGGGGGGCGGGGTCCGCAAGGAGCCAGTTTGAAAGGAGTTTGCCTTGCACCCTGGCGGTCGAGGAGGTGCACGGGTTTCTGCGCTGCTGGAAGACTCTTCGTTAGTCTCCCGCTTCCTCGTAGAACACACTGCTAGTCCCAGGGATAAAGAGCGCAAGCTCTGCAGGCGTTAAATACTAGTTGGGCGACCACAGGCAGCTCTAAGTCTCAGTTTTCTCATCTGGAAAATGGAGATATTTACCAAAATGAGCTCATTCAGGGGCACCTGGCTTGCCCAATCGGTAGACCGCGGGAGGCTTGATCTAGGGATCGTAAATTCGAGCCCCACGTTGGCTGTGGAAATTACTTGAAAAAATAAAATAGGGGCACCTGGGTGGCTCAATCGGTTAAGCATCTGCCTTTGGTTCAGGTCATGATCCCGGAGTCCCAGGATGGAGCCCCACATCTGGCTCCCTGTTCAGCGGGGAGTCGGCTTCTCCCTCTCCCTCTGCTCCTCCCCCCTGCTTGTGCGTGCTCTCGCGTTCTCTCTCTCTCTCTCATTCGCTCGCTCACTCTTTCTCTCAAATAAATAAATAAATAATCTTTAAAATAAGGTCATTCATGTAAAGATCCTGGCACGGAAAGCACCCAAATATCACCTATCGATGGCATCACTGTTTATCCATTATCATAGAGCTCCTGTTCTGGGCACCCTCTCCTCAAGCCTCAAATATGGAGGTGGCAAGCTAAAAGTACCTTTTTAGCATATTTGGCTCACCAGTATTTTTTTTAATTCATTTGAATTCATTTCCAACTTGTAAAAGTCTGAATACTTAAAATTTTTGAAAATTCATGAGCACAGACTCGATCCTGATCACTTAGGTTTAAATCCTGACTTCATCACTTCACCTGAGTGATCTTGAGAATTAACCTCTCTGTGCCTGTTTCCTCATATTAAAATAGGGATAATAATAGTATCTACTTTATACAGCGTTGTAGTAAATGAGTTAGTAAATGTAGTGATTAGAATAGGGCCTGGCCTGCCAGGAACACATAGTAACTGCTATAGAGGTGCCTGGGTGGCTCAGCCAGTTCAGCATCTGACTCTTGGTTTCAGCTCAGGGTATGATCTCAGGGTTGTGGGATGGAGCCCTGCATCACGCTCCACGCTCAATGGGGAGTCAGCTTGAGATTCTCTCTCTCCCTCTGCCCCTTACCCTGCTCAAGCACTCTCTCCCTCTCAAATAAATAAATCTTTTTTTTAAAAAAAGGAAGTACTATGTAAGTGTTATCTATTTTTGTTAATATAAGGGCAGGTCACCCTGGGCTTACATTCCCATATTGCAATAATTAGCTGGGTGGAGCACTTTACACAGAGCATGGCCTCCCCAGTTCACACATAACACACCTAGCAGGTTCTCTCATCTTTTCATCCCCTCAGACAGACCCAGATGTTTGATGTACCCCCACACCCCAGCCAAGTGGTCAAAGTTTGGCACGAAACCTCACCAGGCCTATCCTTGCCCAGACCCTCAAATAGGCCTTCTTTGTGCCCTCATCTACCCCCAAACGGAAATGGGCAATAGCCCCTGACAACCTCCTAGATACCCTGATCCATCTGGCAGTCTTGAGCCTTGGGGCTTTTCCATGTTGGGCAGGAGGCCAGGTGCTGTTCCTGCAGTGCCCACCCCACACACCCAGCAGAAGGTGTCACGCCCCGGCAGGGTTCAACACAGTGGAGAAGTGGGAAGACTCCTATCCCCTTACCCCAGTTTTGGGCTCTGCGCAAAAGCTGCCTTCAGGAATTTCACAAGTCTCGCCTTACTCCATCCTTCAGCTGCAGCCTAGCGCCTCTGAGGTGGCAGTCCCTGAAGGACCTGCAGCCCTCCATACTGCCCATACTCCAGCCTTGGACCTCACCAGCAAGAGCCTGAGCTGGGAATGGTGATTGGGTGTGCCCCTCCCCCATAAACTTAAAGCTCAGTAAATCTCAAAACCTACCCCCACTCCCTCCACAGAGGGCCCAGAGACAGTGGAAATCAGAAACTGAGGTGGGAATTTGTTATGTAAAACAGACAGACAAAGTAGCATGTTTTGCTACCATTTATTTGCTATGTGGTATGTACCCAAGGCATGAGTCATTTCTGGTGTCCTACTCTCTGATCCCAGGAGACAGGGCAGGCAAGGAAAGCTACCACATCATGGGGAAATTGTGGGGGCTGGCGGAGGCAGGGGGAAACCCAGGCATCCTGCTCTGACTTCTAGCAACTTCTCTTGCCCTCAGTCACAAGGGGCACCCCATCCTCCCATCCAATGGTCCCAGGTGCAGCAATGGGAGAGGGGAGGGGAGGACAAGAAAAAGAAGATGACTCAGTGCTGGCTGGAGGCATCTCTGCTCTGCATGGCTATTTGGCCCTGGCCATAACTATAGGCGAAATAGGGTGCAGGTGGCCAGGCCAAGGGCTGCAGTGTGGAATGCGCACTCAGTAGGCATGGTTGGCAATGTAGAGGGACTGTGCTGCTGCTCCACCATCTTCCCCGCTGCCTTCATACTTGCCCTGGGCTGCAAGCCCATTCACCTGCAAGAGGGTGGGGGGTAGGAGGGAGGTGGAGTAAGCGGGCTGACACCGCCCACAGGTGCCAAACCCTGCCCAGGCTATAGTCTCTGGGGGCTGCCCCCTGCCTAGCTATGCCCCTCTCCCACAACCACCACCTCTAGCTCCCAACCTCGGCCCGCTTGATGAACTCCTCAGTGGCAGCCCCAGCATTGTCTTGTTGCCCTCTCCAGGCATTGAGGGCAGAGGCCTGCAGGGCACGCCCATAGGAGAAGGTAAGGGCCCAGGGCCGAGGAAGGGGGCAGCGGTTGATAGCATTGAGGTTGAGCGATGCCTCCTCTTCACTCTGACCCCCAGACAGGAAAGTCACTCCTAGGGTAGAGAAGAGAAGACAAACTGATTGATCAACTCCCTAATTTTACAGGGTATGGGCCCCATGAAGGCCACAAGAACCTGAGAATGGGTCTTAGGGACAGGAGCAAGTTAGGAAGCAGGGTAGTACCTGGGACAGCTGGGGGCACAGTGCGACGCAGGGCAGTGACGGTTGCCATGGCGATCTCCTCTGGGCTATATTTAATGGGACAGGCATGGCCAGGGGTCACCATGTTGGGCTTGAGCAGGGTCCCCTCCAGGTACACGTGATGGTCACTCAGGGCCTTGTACACAGCAGCCAAGACCTGGAGATCAGAGGAGGTTTACTAAGGTTCTGGGCCCCTGCTCAGTGCTCCCTTTTTAGGGGAAGGTGGGCATGACTGAGAGTCAGTAGAGGCTCAAACTCACAGGTGTGTTCTGGGGCAGAGTAAAGAGTGCTTGGGGAAAGTGCCTGCATCTGAGCCAGGGACTATGGGGAATAGGCTCCCCACTCAGGCCGCCCTTGCTGTAGGTGTCTGTGCCTAGGTGTGGACTCACCTTCTCCGTAACATACTGACAACGTTTGAGGTCATGGTCTCCATCTGGCAGGATTTCAGGTTCCACAATAGGCACGATGCCATTCTGCAGGTAAGAGCAGAGTAGCTTGGGAGGGGCAGTAGGTAGGAGGGGAGGAAGCCCTTGTAACCCTCTCCCCACTAGGCACAGGGCACCCATCGGACCCCCTCACACAAACATACACACACCTGCTGGCAGATGCTGGCATAGCGGGCCAGCACGTTGGCATTCTCCAGAATGGCAAGTGCTGAGGGTGTGCGCTCACTGATTTTCAGCACGCAACGCCACTTGGCAAAGTTGGCGCCATCCTTCTTGTATTGGGCACAGCGTTCCGAGAGCCCATCCAGCCCTGCAGGCATAATGCCAGCCTCATCACTCCGCCCCTCTTGGCCAGCATCAACCATCCAACAACCCTGTGGTCCTCACCCACCCACCCTGTACCTTGAGTAGTGGTTTCTCCATCAGTCCCTGCTAGAGGCACTACACCCTTGTCGACCTGTAGGGGAAACACAGGCAGAGGGCTGAACCCAGGCAGGATTCCCCCTTGTCACCACACACACACACACACACACACACACACACACACACACACACACACATCTATTTCCATGTTCGGGCCCCATCGAGGGCCAGTGGCTGCACCACACACACACACACACACACACACACACACACACACACATCTATTTCCATGTTCGGGCCCCATCGAGGGCCAGTGGCTGCACCTTGATGCCCACGACAATGCCTTTATCCTGAATTGTACGAACGAAGGGAACACCATTATCGTCTTTCTGGTAGAGTGTCTCATGGAAGAAGATGACTCCTCCGATGCACTTCTTTACACGGTCATCAGCACTGAACAGGACCTGGCGGTACAACCGGCGGTTTTCCTCTGTGTTCTCCACACCAATTTGGCTCAGCCGCTTGGCCATGCTGCCTGGGGGCAAACAAAAGAGGGGTAGCAAGCTCACCCCCAGGACTCTCTGACTACCTCTACCCCACCTAGCCACAGGCCCCCCCCACCTACCTACAGACTCATCCGCAGCCAGAATGCCTTTGCCTGGGGCCACAATCCGGAGGGCAATGTCAGACAACTCTTTTTTCTGCTCAGCAGAAAGGGCTGGGTACGAGTGGGGCATGGTGACAGCTCTGTGGAATAGAGACAAGATATAAAAGCTGGACCTGACCTACCACCTCTCCTGCTTCTTCTCCTGGCCATATGGGCCAAATGGCCTACCCCCACCTCCCAACAAGCATGGAGCTAGGAACAAGGCAGTAGTCCTTGGCATGGGTCCTGGGCAACACAGTAGCACCAATCCCTCTGACAGCTAGCAGGCTTAGGGCCCCAGTTCCCACATCTCCTTTTGTCCTTGGTGGGCACCCTTCCAGCCCTGGGGAAAGATGCAGGGTGGGGGTGGGGAGGTGAACAGCCCTGAAGCTACAGGTCTTCTTGTGAAACTACTGCCCAAACAGAGATCCAGTCCTTTCACTGAATTTGGCCCCTTCAGGTAGGGCATAAGCCCTGGCCTTTCCAAATTCCATGTTATCCTCTTCAGCAGGGCCCCTAGGGAAAGCGTACTTCCTTCCAAGGCTTCAGAATAAGGCAAAAGTACCTATCACCCTTCTTCCCTCAGCTTCTGGAGGAAAAGTGGGGGACAAGTGGGGACCAGGAGTGGCACAAATAACTGCCACAGGCTTCTGTAACCTCTTCTTTCCCATACCCCAACCCCGACGGCCTTTGCAGCCAGATGGGAGCGGAGGAAGGAGCAGGGAGACCTGTGGGGAGGTGACAGAGAGACAGGCTAACTAGCGGGGGGGGGGGGGGGGGGGGGGGGGGGGGGGGGGGGGGACACAAAAAG
>NC_058417.1:17750740-17770114 GCF_002201575.2 Neomonachus schauinslandi | reverse complement strand
AGGGGGGGCTGGCGGAGAGACCTAAACCAGGAGGACAGAGGAGGCAAGACAACTGGACAGGGAACTTAACCTAGGAGAGGGAGCAGGCTGAGATGAAAATGGGCTGGGTGGGAGAGGCTGACCCCCAAGAAAAATCCAGTAGGCAGAGGAAGACTTGGAATTAGAAAAGCTGAGGTCCGGGCATGAGAGCTAAGAGGAAGGGTTACTGTGGGAGAGGCTGAACCACAGGATTTCTGAGTGGACAAAAAGGAGAGAGGATTAAGAAGAGAGCTGAGAAGGCACATCCAAGGACCCTCGGGAGCAGGGCAAGGGTGATAGAGGGAAGAGTCAGGAAGAGGAAGGGGAGATGCTGAGCAGCTCCCGCCTCGCCCGAGGCCTCACCTGTGTGCTGCGAGGTGCGCAGCCAGTTAGCAGAGGCAGCCACAGGAACAGCGCGGATTCAGGTCGGCAACAGCTGTGGCTGTAGCTCAGGCTCCTGTAAATGAGGCTGCGGATGCCGCAGAGCTACGTGACTCCCCTGAGGGGCGGGCACATCCCCGCCCTGGCCACGCCCCCTCCCCGGACTGGTGACCCAGCAGAACCACGCCCACCGAGGCAGGGCGACGCGGTGGAGTGACTACCCAGTCAGGTTCTCGGAGGTTGTTGTCCCCCTCCCACCTTTCTAACAGCAGGGCCCCCCCGGGAGGCAGGAAATGGCCTTGCCCTCATTTCTGCCACAATCGCCTTTACCGTGTGCTGGGCACTGGGCTGGATGTTGGGGACTGAGCCTGGTCTGGTGAAGGAAGGTCACCTAAATAGTCACAACCGGTGGGGTAAAGAGGCAGAGGCACCAACAAAGTGTGATAGTCCAAGGCAGGGAGTAGGAACTGAGTTTCTCTGTCCTCACCCCCTTATTTACCAGGGCCTAGCCTAGAGGGGGATGGAGAAGGTAAGAGAATGAATCCTTGTCTGTCCCGCCCACAGGCTAAGAGCCAGGGAACAAGCAGTCCAGTGCCCAGAGTATCTGAGAAAGCAAAAGAAGGGAGGAGGAGGAGCCAACTTTGGCTCTGGATGCAGTGGGAGGGTTGTATGGAGGGTGCCCAAGCAGGAGTGCCAACAAGCTTCTTGAACCTCATTCACCCCCCACCCCCAAGAAATAAGATTCAGTGAATTTGAAGAAATACATTAAATATATTTTATTTAAATAGCATTAAACATAGCTAGTTCTTTGTCCATTGGTCCTGGTGTTGGGGTAAGGGAGTATTGCAGGTAAAAAGGGGTGAAAAACACATTCCAGCTTTCAGTTTCTTAGCTCAGAAATTCCAGCAATCCCTGTAGCTCCTTGCAACCCCTCACAACCTCTGGGATGGACTGCAGAGTCTGGGAAGAGGCATAAAAGGCAGCTCAGGGTCACAAGTCCAAGGCTCCCAGCCCCAGGAAGCACCAACTGAGTCAGAGGGGAGAAAGTAGAAGCCACAGAGAAGCCTGCAACAGTGAGTCAGGCCCAGTGCTCAGCACAGGCTGGGAACCAGAGCGATGCTCATGAGTACTTCCTGGGGTCAAGCCCTATGCCAGGTGCCTTAGCTGCATCAACTCCCTCCTTCCCTTACCTCATAAATATGCTGAACAATGTCATCTAGTTTCTTTAACTCCTTGTCAGAGCGTCGAAGATTCTCCTCTAGTATGTTTCTCTAGAAAACAAACAGGCTGCATTAAGTCCTACACTCAGAAGAACAGCATAGCTTGTGGGGCAAGGAATATACGGCAGAGCACTTGCTAGTAGTAGTGGGAAATGGCCTTAGAATGGCATGGGAATTCTTACATGGCTCTGGAACTTGACCATGAGTTTTGCCTTCTCATTTTTCATCTCCAGGAACATCACCCTCAATTTGTCCACCTGTAGATATGTCCAGATAAGTAGAGGCACAACCTAGGGTTCCCGCCAGCTGCCCAGCTCCTCTGCTAACTCTGAGTCACCGCTCACCTCTTGGGAGAGCCACACTTTCTCCTGGATCCAGTTAGTGGCCATAGGCTGACAGTCAGGGTTCAGCTGACCTGCCAGGGTCTCTTGGAGCACCTTAGTCTCTGTCTCCGCACGCCGAAGTGAGCGGGTGAGCTGGGTCACCTCCTCTCTAAGGCTCTGGGGATGAGAATGGAGAGGTATCCAGTAGCTCTCAAAGGGCCTTTCTACCCTTCTTATCCCATGTGGTGAACAAGGGTAGACCAGGGATCCAATTCCCACCGAATCTGAGATTCTAGCCATCAGAGACACAGAAAGCAGAGGGCCAGGCATCATACTGAACATACTATGAGCTCGCCACTCCTGTCTATCTGCTCTAGGATCTTCTCGTTCTGCTGTTGTATCACTTCCTGGAGCTCCTTTTCATTCTGTGAGGGAAAGGGAGGTAAGAAGCACTGAGAGAGCTGGCTTCTTAGCAGCCTTTGCCAGGAGATAGGATTTAGTGTCTGACCCATGTTCAGCTCCAATAATACCAATTGATAACACTCCAATTCTTCCTCTAGGGCTATGTCAGGCAAGGCACATTTCAGTGTTGAGAGAGTTCTGCCAGAGTTCCTGACTTCTAGGTCAGCCTGGGAGATGGGTCAGCCCATAGCTAATTCCCAAACATGTGAAATGTCTGACCCCAGGAAGGGCAAAACTAGGGCGATGATTGGAAAATCCCCACCACCCAGATTCCTGGAGACACCATGGCTCCCAGTGGGCCAGTAGAGCTGCCCCAGTTCTTCATCGCCCCACTTCTAGGCCCCTCCTTCACCTTGTAGCGCAAGCACAAGGCCTGGTTCAGCTTCTCTATGTCTGCCTCCTTTGCCTTCTGGGCTTCCTCATGCTGTTCTTCCTGGGCCTGTAGCCTAGCCTGCAGATCACAACTAGGGGAGGGAATAATTCAGCATTATTTCTGTCCTCTCAGGCACTGGCTGGGCCCTTGACGTAAGGAGTGTCTCACCTGACCTGCCCTCTCTAATCAAGACTGCCCTCCACTCACATCTTTCGCTGCAGAGTCCTGATGGCTTCTTCTTTAGACTCTTGCAGCAGGGAACACAGGCTTTGAAGCTCCACAGTCATTGTACCCATTTCTGCCAGGCTCTTCTCCATGCCTGGGATCTCTGAAAGAGCAAGTCCTAGCTAAAGGCAGAGCCCTTTGGCTCTGGAAGGAAGAAGTGTGGAGCCATCATCACCACAACTCTTATCCATGTTCCCCACCCATAGGATTTGAATTTCCGGAACACTGTAGATCCCAAAAGGCAGAAATAAAATGAGCCCACATAAAATTGAGGTTTTTAGAGCAAATTACTTCTCACTGCTTTACTCTTTATCATTAGTACCAGATCTAGAAATGAGGCAGGATCCCTGGAGCCCATCCTAACCTGTAGGCTGAAGGGAAACCATTGATGCTACTCGGGTGAAAGCACTCTTGTCACTTCCAAGCAAGGGCACAGGAGTTGCTTCTGGCTCTAAAACAAAAACCAACCAAGGTAGAGGGCCCCTCTGGTGACCCAGTCAAGGGTCTGCCATAACAGAAGCCAGGGAGAGAGAAGTCTGCTGGTGGGCATCTTCGACAGATGAAGATAGGAGGGGCAGGGCCACAACTCTCCCACCCTTAAATCCCAGGGCCTTTAACCTTCATCTGCCATTGCTGTCAAGACGCTTCCCAAGAAGGCGCTGTCAGTAGGCGGAGGGTATTCCTGGGCAGGAGCACAGGCTGTGCTTACAAGGGGGGTCTCTGGTTCAGCCTAAGGGTAAAGGAGAAACATGATCAGTTGCTCTTCAGGGTTAGTGATTTCCTGAACTTCCAGGTACCCACCAGCCACCTCCTCTGGAAAGCTGTTCTATCTACTCCCTTTTTTCTCTATCAGCACCTTCTCAATTAGCTCCTTTCCCTGAACTTAATTCTCTCACTAAAACAACAACAATAAAACCCAGAAACCTTCTTAATTTAAATCCCATTTTTAAGCTGCATTTTCTCTTTCCCCTCCAGATTAAGAAAAAGATAAAGAAGCCTACATTTCCTACCTAAAATTGTCACCATCTATTGACTACCTAGCCCCCTACACTTAAGTCTTCTGCCTCGCCATTTCACCAAAACTCTTGCTTGGTTCACCAATAGCATCCTTACTTTCAAATTCAACAGACACATTTCAGCTCTTGTTTTACCTATTTGATAATCAATGACCATGTTCTTCTTTTAGAAACTTCCTTTTCTCAGCTTCTGGAACATGACTCTTTCCTTCATACGCAGGCTTCATACCTTTCTATTTATTCTCTCTATCCACAGGTCCTTCCTTAAACTGTTGGACTCCTTCTGGTTCATCCTTGGCCTTCTTTATACTCTAATCCATTCCCCAGGTGGCCTTGCCTTGGAAACTCCACAAAATCATCCACTACTACGTGGATGACCTTTCAACCTTTCTCTCTCAAGTGTATTATTTTCCCAATCTCCAGACCCAAAGGCTCAACTGCCTGTGAAAAATCTACCAGAATGCTCCATAGTTCACCTGAAATGTAATATGTATAAGGCTGACCTCACCATTTTCCCTGTCCCATCACACCAAAAATCTGTTCCTCCTCCTGTATTTACGATCCTAGGACCGGGGGTTTGGGAGGGCAGCAAATGACAGCCTGCGGTTCAAATCTGGCCTGCCACCTGTTTTGGTAAATAAAGTTTTATTGAAATACAGCCATACACGTTTATTTACATACTGTCTATGGCTGCTCTTGAGCTACAAAGGCAGAGTTGAGTAGTTAAGACAGTGACAACATGGCTCAAAAAGCTGAAAATATTATATTGTACTTTATAGGAAAAGCGTGCCACCCCCAGTTCTAGAAAGTATCATCATCTTTCCAGCAATCTGGAGATCATCATTCACTCTTCCACCTTACTCCTACACCAAACTGGTCACCCAGGTTCTATTACTTCTATTTTCTAAATATGTATTGAATTCATCCAGTCCATACTTTCCTGTCTACCCCTTCTATAATTGCCATTAGTTCAAGCCTTCAGGCCTCCTGTCTACTTCTCTAGTCTTGTCTCCTTGTCATTCTTGCCCCATATAGCTCCTATACTGAAGAGCTACTTCCCAGACTCCAAACTTGCCGAATTCCATATGAGCAGGGCCTTGCCTTGTTTACCTGTAGCCCCAACATCTAACCCAGGTCATGTTACAAGGTAGACACTACAAAAAAGTACACACAGTGCCTCTCTGACTTTCATAGACCATTCCCTTTGCCTAGTACACCTTCCTATATAACCCCACCTCCTCCACCCTGCCCTACAAACTTCCAAACCTCAAGACTCTGTCCAAGGATCACTTGCTTTGAGAAGACATGCTAACTCTCAGAGGTATAACTGATGCTTTCTCCACACAGACCTCTATCATGATCACAAGTCAAGATGTCAAGTTTATACCTGTCTTCCCTGCAAGACTGTGGATTCTTTCACATTTCCTGCGCTCAGCACACACTAGGGTCAGATCATAAGCACTTTCAAATTTCAGAACCCTGGTTGTACCTCTCAATGTTGAATAAGCTAATTAACTATTCTGAAAGATATCAACAATTTATTGTGTAGTGTGCACTGTGGGAAAGCCAAAGAAGCAAGGCTAAATTTCTGCTTAATTTTTTTTTTTAAATATTTATTCATTTATTTGAGAGAGAGAGAGAGAAAGAGCACGAGCAAGTGCGGGGGAAGAGACAGAGTGAGAGGGAGAGAGAGAAAATCTCAGTAGACTCCCCACTGAATGTGGAGCCCAACGTGGGGCTTTGATCTTATGACCCTGAGATCATGACCTGCGCTGAAATAAGTCGGATGCTTAACCAACGGAGCCACCCAGGCATCCCATCTGCTTTCTTTAAACATAATCTAGTTGAAGAGAATAGACATCCGAGGAAAACTAATGCAAGTGCAAAAGGAGAGTAAGTTCACGAGGACTATAGCAGGAGATCAGAGTCCATGTGATTCTGGAACATTTCAAAGAAGGTGAAAAAGGGAGGATAAGGAAAGGAAAAGGTATTTCCAGTTTGAAGACAGAGGAAAATGGGTGTGGTAACAGCCCAACCCTGGGTATGATTAGAGATGGGGCATGTGTGTAGTATACCGGCAATCTAGTTGGAGTAAAGGGCTCATAATAGAGAGGCAGGAGACAGATGAAGAAAAGTTTGAATGACAGGATGAAGTCCTGTAGGTGACTGAAAGTCAGTGAAGGTCAGAGATGGAAGAAGAGTAGCGTTTTAGGAAGATCATTCTATACAATAAAGTTATGGAGAAACTCTCATAAACTAGGAATACAGGAGACTTCCTCAACCTACAAAAGCCTGCAGCTAACATCATACTTAATGGTGAGAAAGTCCAAGCTTTCCCTCTAAGATCAGGTACAAGGCAAGGATGTCCCCTTTTAACCCTCCTTTTCCACGTAGTGGTAGAAGTTCTAGCTAATGCAGTAGGCCAAGAAAAGGAAATAAAAGATCTACAGATTGGGAAGGAAGGAATAAAATTGTCTTTGTTTGAAGATATGATTAGAAAGGAAGAGAAGGAATCCCCAGATCCTACCTTCTCCTTTAGTTTTGCTTGTAGGAAGAGGGTGAGTCTCTGCAGTTGCTCAGTCAGCACCCCTAGCTCTTGGGAATACTGGCGTGTCTTCTCCAGGTGTTGTTCCTGGTTCTCTGCTATGGTGCTAGCCAGGTTAGCCCTGAAATAAGGAAGGAACAGAGAAAACAGCCAAAGATCAGGCAACCCTCTCTGAACTCCTCTCCCAAATCCCCACATAGAGCTACTTTCAAAGAGGGAAACAAGGGGCGCCTGGGTGACTCAGTCAGTTGGGCGTCTGACTCTTGATTTCGGTTCAGGTCATGATCTCAGGGTCCTGGGATCAAGCCCTGCATTGGGCTCTGCACTCAGTGCAGAGTCTGCTTGTCCCTCTCTTTCTAGTTCTCCCCTGTCTCGTGCTCTCGTTCTCTCTCTCTTTCTCTTTCAAATGAATAAATAACATCTTAAAAAAAAAAAAAAGAGGAAAACAAGAGGTTCTTGGACCCTGTTACAATTTCCTTCTTGGAGACTTTAGCTTCTTGAAGTGCTCCTGGGAAACATAAACACTTAGTAGGTGAAACACAGAAAGGCAGAAATCTTACTTGAGGTTCTCCACAGTGTCCTTGAGGTCCTCACACTGCAGACTGCGCTCCCGGAGTGCTTCCAGTGTGGTTTTCAGCTGACACTCCACCTGGCCCAGCTCTAGGTGAGCAACCTGATTCTCTTGGTCTGCAAACTAGGGACACAGGAAAAGGAAGGAAGGCAAGGAGGGGAGAGGGAGATAGGGAAATGAGGCTAAGTGGGAAATTTTAGAGCCCTGGGAAGAGAGGCTTTTCCTGGTCCCCAGTCTAAACCTCACTTCCATAGCATCGGGTAAGAGTCGCGCTGCTACCGGCTCCCCTGCGCCCTGCCACGTTCCTCACCTCCAGGGTCTCCTTCAGGTCTTGCACCTCCTTGGCCAGGACAGCCTGTTGTTGCTGCAACTCTGCCTGCATGTGTTTTAGTGCCACCTCTTCCTTTTGCCATCTGCCAGAGACCTTATATTAGATCCCAGCAGTCCTACATCCGGGGCGCCGGCTGCCACAGTAACCCAATGGTAACTCACTGAGTAGCCTGCTCCTCATTGCTCTGGGTAAGCTGGTAGAGCAACGCATCCTTCATGGCCAGGTCCTGGGTACAATGGGCATGCTGACTCTGTAGCTCTTTTAGCTGACTCTCCATGCCGGCCAGACTCTGCAGCTGAGCGCGGAGATCTAAACCAAAAGTATCCTAATGACACCATGTAGACATCAGGCCAAAACCTCCCCGTTCTTCTGTTCTGAAACAAATGCTCTAGAGCACGTCCTTGCTCTACCGCCACACCCCAAGCTTCAGCGGGGCACAAGTGCTTGTGCGTGTATGGATGTATGTGTACACACACACACATGCACACACACACACATGCACACACACACACACACACACACCCCACCTGCTGCTAGGCGACTGTTTTCCAACTCCAGTTGTTCTATTCGGCTTTTGCAGTCCTCTAAATGGGTAGTAGCTTGTTCCAGCTCCCTGGAAACCTAGGAAGAAAAGATAGATTTTTCTCCTGTGGTTCTTTTTGAATCAGGAATCCTAGGACCCAACCCAGCTTCTCTTTCTGGACAGAACAGAAAAGCACCTTGCTCCTGGGCAGCAACACTGCAGAAATAAGGTCCCCAGTAAAAAGTAGAAAGAGGAGAAAAGTAGCTGAAGGTGCTGAAGAGCAAAGGAAACAACTGGGCCCAAGGCCATCTACAGTGAAGGGCCCTGGCTGGTCTCTAAACCCACAGAGTAGCAAAAAGGACAGGTCCAGGGTAAGAGGCTAATGATACCACTCATCAGAAAGGCCTTCTGCAGAGGAGGAGGAAAGCAGGCCTAAGAAGTCCCCACTCCTGGTTTATACCTGCTGCTTTTCCTCAATTGCAGCATCACGCTCCTGCAGGGTCTGCTGGCTCTTGGCTTTGAGTTTCTCTGTGAGTTGTTGAGACCGGCTCAGCAAGGATGTCCATGTTACATACTACCAGGGGAAGCAAGCAGGTCAGAAGAGCACCTTTGAGGCAAGGCTCCTAATAGGGCTGGCTGTGAGTCAAGGAGTGATATAACGGCCCCAAATACTCACATCCAATTGCATGGATATCCAGTCCTGTTGTAAGTTTGAAGTCAGACTCACTGTCTGCTGAGCCACCTCTTCTTGCTCAGCATGAAGCCCTACCTACACAAGAAGGATTGCCTGTAGAGAGGGCCCCTTCCCTCTGGATACAACAAAGTGGGGGTATATAGCCATCCTCCCACTGTTCAGGATGAATCCCAGGAAAGAAAATGCCTTCAAATTACCAGTTGGGTCTGGGTCTCCTTCAAAAGGCCTCTGAAGTCCCCCATGGATGCCAGGTCCTGTTCTAGCTGGCTGATGCGCTGGCTGGCGTGTGCACAGAAAGCCTCTAGCACAGCCTCGGCCTATTGAGGGAAGAGGTGGGCAGAGCGGCGAAAGAGCACAAAAAGCCCTAACTCTCTACCACACAAGTAGTTTAGTTCATTATTCCCCAGGGCAGGCAGTTCTTAGGCCACCCATCTGTGTCTCAAGCGAATTTGTGTTCCTGCAGGAACCCTGAGGAAGAGACCTCCCACACCCGGGAACAAAGGCCTGGCACCTTACCGCATCCTTGCCCCTGAGGGCCATTTCCTCTTTGTGCTTTGCCTCCTCCCTTTCTGCTTTGAGGCTCTGGAGCCTTGCCTTCAATTTCTTCAACACTTCACAACAGCAGGAGACCAGGGTTTCTGCACGCCGAGACTACGAGATAAGAATCAGACCCTGCATCTGGTTCCTTTTTTGGGACCTTTCAGTCTCACCAAAGGCCCCTGCCTTCACCTTCATGCTGCTTACCTCCTGACTCACGGTAGTTTTATCTTCCTCTAAGTGCAACAGAGATAGATGAAGCAAGGATATCAGCTCTTTAGAAACCAGCACCCATGACTGCTGTAGAGGGAAAGGTGGTTAGGTTAGATCAGAGATCAAATAAAGTCACTAAGCAGGAAGTAAGCAAGGACACTGGGAGGGGAAACCACTGATCCCATTTCCAAGCTCCCAATAGGGAGAAGATATCACCATCTGCTAACCACCCAGGATTCTCCATTCTTGATCTTCACAGGAGACCCAGAGATGGTATAAGGTCAGTCAATACTTACCATGACATTCCTGGCCTGCTGCAAAGCCTGTGCAATCTCTTGGCTCTCCTGAAGATGCTGAGGTTTCTTACTTATCTAGTCAGAGAAACAGTTGTGCCCTTTGCATACAACATGCACCACCAGCACCACATTCCCCCTCCCACCCACCGAGATCCAGGAACCTCTCCGATTAAAAGCAGGAGCAAGGCTCACAGCTCGATAAGCCGAGTCAGAAAAAAATCCAGAGGTACATAAAAAATTCCTTTTCAAAATAACTTTTTTTCTAACTATAAGGATGACATGTTTCTTGTAAATATAGAGTGAGTAAAATGGAAAAAGAAGCCATTAATAATTTCACC
The DNA here is from genome assembly GCF_002201575.2 of Neomonachus schauinslandi. Lineage (NCBI taxonomy): Eukaryota > Metazoa > Chordata > Mammalia > Carnivora > Phocidae > Neomonachus > Neomonachus schauinslandi. Next base: position 17,760,048 of record NC_058417.1, on the reverse strand, counting down.
ACCTAGAGCAATGATTCTTTTTTTTTTCCCCCCAAGATTTTATTTATTTATTTGAGAGAGCGAGCGAGCGAGCAAGCATGAGCAGGGAGAGGGGCAGAGGGGGAGGGAGAGGGTCAAGCAGACTCCCCACTAAGTGCAGAGCCAGACACAGGACTCTATCCCAGGACCCTGACATCATGACTTGATCCGAAATCAAGAGTTGTACGCTTAACCAACTGAGCCATCCAGGGGCCCCTGGAGCAATGATTCTTAACCAACAGTATAGCAACTACCCCAAAAGATTTCGATATAACCCCATACCAGAGATTTTCTTGCTATAGGAATTTGCTGTAACTGAGGAGTATATTACTTCCCTCAGGTGTCAGGGAGAAAAAAAAAGTTGCAGACTACTGATTTAGAAAGAAACTACCATATTCAGGGCATCTGGGTGGCTCAGTTGGTTAAGCGTCTGCCTTCAGTTCAGGTCACGATCCCGGGGTTCTGGGATCAAGTCTTGCATCGGGCTCTCCCTGCTCAGTGGGGAGCCTGCTTCTCCCTCTCCCTCTGCCTGCCGCTCCCCTTGCTTGGGCTCTCTCTGTGTCAAATAAATAAATATTAAAAAAAAAAAACTACCATATTCAATAAATTCTAAGATGATTATCTTTTTATACGATAATGCCACTGAAATTAGGATGCATCTTAATATTGACAGTGTTTTAGGTATGATGAAAGACAGTAATGCTTTTTTTTTTAGATTTTATTTATTTATTTGACAGAGAGAGACACAGCGAGAGAGGGAACACAAGCAGGGGGAGTTGGAGAGGGAGAAGCAGGCTCCCCGCAGAGCAGGGAGCCCGATGCGGGACTCGATCCCAGGACCCCGGGACCATGACCTGAGCCGAAGGCAGTCGCTCAACCAACTGAGCCACCCAGGCACCCGAAAGACAGTAATGCTTAAGAAAATCACAACTGAGATTATAACATAAATAAACGTGGGGTCCTGCTTTTATTACTTAATTTTATTATACTAATGTTATTTAACCCTCAATTTATATTCACTCTCTTCACTGAAATAGTTTGAGACTGGAACATCTGCTTTAGGGGGACCTCTTAGAGTACCACTCATTTTTAACTTCTGCTGATACTTTACCTTACCTCAAAGCCTCTCAGAAATTATCTGAACTCTGATTTCCTTTCTTTAAAAACCATGACTTATGTTATACTTCCTTTCCATGTTATTAATAACTCTTCATAAGCATACTTTAAAGTTAGGTTGCAGAATATCCCATCTTATGGTGTACCATTATTTTTCATTACATTCTTTCATCATTTTTAAAAAGGCTACTGTCTTTATGCAGCATTTTTTTACCCTTAGGATACATCCCTAGAAGTAGAACTACTGGGTCAAAAAGTTTGAATTGCTTTAAGGGTCTTCCTTAAACTACTTTCAAAAAAGGTTGAACCAATTTATACACCCTACTGACAATGGGACAATACTTACCAGCATCATCTATTTTATTTTTTGCCATTTCATGAGACAAAAATAGCATCTCATTGTTCTGATTTGCAATTCTCTTGACTCCCAGTAACCTTCTCAAATATTTCTTAGTCATTTTTATTTTCTCATTCTTTGGCTACGCGTTATCTTCATGCAGATAAAAATTAGTATGTTATGTAGAGTGGAGAAGTATGATCTCGAGGCAGCAGCCATACAGAGACTCAAGTTCTGAGAGAAAAGCAGGGAGCCGTCATCTGAGACAACAACTGCGGGAGCAGCAGTGCTGAGTCACGACGTCACAGCAGTCTGGATTTAAGGGCACAGAGCTTGTGGAGTTCACGGCTCCCCTCCCCCGCAGAGTGGCCATTATTCCCCACTGCATCGTGTGGTAAGGCACGCAGGGCTCCATGAGCCCCAGACAGGGCACGCATGCTGCTCAGAGCTGGGCGGTCAGGCAAGTGATGAGATTAGTGTGAAGGAGGCAGCCAAGTGGTAAGGACAGGACACTCTGATGGGGAATGGCAGCAGGTGCTGTCACTGCCCCTCTTTGGCTCTGGCTCAGTGGCCTCCAAAGGGATTTGGCAAGCTTCAGGGAAGGAGGGTACGAGGCCGACTCAGGGATGGGGAATGAGGTCAAGATTTTGGCAGAAGGTAAAGTCATTATGTTGAGGATATTTTCAACCCCAGGTCTTTGGGCCTTTGGAGACCATCTCTTCTTAGCAGCCCACCCATTACCTCAAAGGCCACAAGACTGAAGCTCTCAATTACTTCCCTGGACACCATTCCCTTTCTTTCTTTTTTTTTTTAATTTATTTATTTGAGAGAGAGAGAATGAGAGATAGAGAGCATGAGAGGGAGGAGGGTCAGAGGGAGAAGCAGACCCCCTGCTGAGCAGGGAGCCCGATGCGGGACTCGATCCCGGGACTCCAGGATCATGACCTGAGCTGAAGGCAGTCGCTTAACCAACTGAGCCACTCAGGCGCCCCACACCATTCCCTTTCTTCCTCAGCCCGTGCTGTCACAACCAGAGACCTCCAGAACAGTGGTCTTTAAACTGTTTTCTTCTCATATCTCGCAGAATAACTTTGAAAGACTGAGTACTCTTAAGTTTAAAATGTTACAAAGGCTGTAATTTCAACTGTTATAGATATTGATAGTTTGAGGGGCACCTGGGTGGCTTAGTCGGTTAAGCGTCTGCCTTCGGCTAGGGTCATGATCGCAGGGTCGTGGGATTGAGCCTCACATCGGGCTCCCCGCTCAGCATGCTCTCTCTCTCAAATAAATAAAACCATAATAAATAAATAAATAAATATTGATAGTTTGGAATAAAACTGTTAAATCACTCTTAAATATATCCAATGGTATAAATATAACACATGCCATATTTACTTATTTATTTTTTAAAGATCTTATTTATTTATTTGACAGAGAGAGAGTTAGTGAGGGCAGGAACACAAGAGGGGGAGTGGGAGAGGGAGAAGCAGGCTTCCCGCCGAGCAGGGAGCCCAGTGCAGGGCTCGATCCCAGGACCCTGGGATCATGACCTGAGCCGAAGGCAGACGCTTAACGACTGAGCCACCCAGGCATCCCGTCATACTGATTTAATACCTATTTGATGACATTAAAAAATGTATAAGCAGGGGCCCCTGGGTGGCTCAGTTAAGTGTCCAACTCTTGACTTTGGCTCAGGTCATGGTCTCAGGGTCCTGGAATCGAGCCCCACATGGGACTCTGCACTCAGTAGGGAGTTGACTTGAGGATTCTCTCTCCCTTTTCCTCTGCCCCTGTGCACTCTCTCTCTCAAATAAATAAATCTTTTTAAAAAATGCACAAAGAAGCTCTTCTTAAAAGTCAGAAATTTGGGGGCCCCTGGGTGGCTCAGTTGGTTAAGCGTCCAACTCTTGATTTCAGCTCAGGTCAGGATTTCAGGGTCATGAGATCAAGCCCTGTGTCAGGCTCCACCCTCAGTGGGGAGTCTGCTTCTCTCCTCCCTCTCCCTCTGCCCCTTTGCAGGTGTGTGCATTCTCCCTCTCAGATAAATAAACCTTTTTTTAAAAAAAGTCAAATTTTTTATCATCCCTTTTCTTCCTTGAACCTGTATTTTTACTCTCAGAATTTTATCCTCATGTAATATATTTTAAATCTATAATATATTTAAAGTCTATCATTAATCAATATCTCTGCAACAACAGAAGTCTATTTTACCCAGTAAAATTTTATTGGGAATCGTCTATTAATAAAAAGGGTAGTGCTTCCCTCCCCTTATTAGTTCATGTGTCTGTGGATTACTGTAATTCCTACATTAAGACATGGCTCAGCAACAATTCTTTTTTTTTTTTTTTTTTTCTCTTTTTAAAAGATTTTATTTATTTATTTGAGACAGAGAGAATGAGAGAGAGAGAGAGAGCACATGAGAGGGGGGAGGGTCAGAGGGAGAAGCAGGCTCTCTGCCGAGCAGGGAGCCCGATGCGGGACTCGATCCCGGGACTCCAGGATCATGACCTGAGCCGAAGGCAGTCGCCTAACCAACTGAGCCACCCAGGCGCCCGGCTCAGCAACAATTCTATGCTGATTTTCCTTTCTTATAGATGTAAACACCGAGAATCTGCTTCACATAAATAATGGAAATGAGTAGGAATGGAGGAAGAGAAGAGGGCATGTCACCCAATTCTAGGCACTCCTTTGGAAATACATGCCAAAAATCTCAATAGTGAACTTCTGTCAAAATTTTTAATGATTCACAAACATAACTAAAGTCTTCCTTCAATTTTGTTGAAAGCATGCAAAAATGATGTGTCACATTATCATTGCAGCCATTTGCTTTCTCAGCATGTACACAAAGATTTTCTATTATCCTTTGATTGCTATTCCTTGACAATGTAAGATTCAGGATAGGTAGTGAATACGCTGCTCTTTAGTAAAGTAGGCAAGGGCCACTGAGAATGGGGAAGTAGGAAAGAAAAAAATTAGTCCAGAGTACATGTGGAAGATGAAGATCTAGAAACTGATTCCTTTAAAACTTTCCTTGCTTATATTCCCTTGGAAAATTGTGATATAGCCCAGGGGTAAAATGAGTACCCACAGCTTTAAGGGATTTTCCAGATCCTCAGCTTTTATACATATTTTAAAGAAGAGGGCCCACTGGGAAGAACCTTCTTACCCCACTGGGAGATGTGTCAGTCTGTGTGGTACTGTCGTGAACTTCTGAGGGAGAGACAGTCACCTGGCTCTTCCAGTCCCGCAGCTGGCGGGAGAGAACCTCCAGGATGACAAGAGAGCTCAGCAGGTTATCTTCTAGGTCATGTCGAGATAAGGCAGTCAGATCCAGAGGATGGTTGCTGCAGCAAGAGAACACAAGAAGAAAGGGGAAGGGATGGGAGCAACCGGTCCAGGTGAATGGAGCCCAGGAGACACAAAGATACAGGGACACTTACCCCCATAGGAAGTGCTCTGTCTCAGAAGTACCATCCTTGATACCCGTTGGGCCTGTCTGGGAGGTGTTTGTACTCTTTTCCTGTGCTGCTGGGGGAGTAAACCGAGTCCCCACCGAGCAAGTAGGGAAAGGGGTGGTGCTAATCGCAGCATCCTGAAGCACAGAGGGAAGGGATAAGCTCTGGCGGAGATTTTCCAGCATGATCGAAGTATTTATATCTTTTTCCAGCCAGGCCAGTGGGGACATCCAAGGCCCTGTATCAGAGATGAGAACCCTACTAGCATCTTCTACTGCTGGGCCTGGAGCTGCCTGGGATTCCATTTCTCCTAGATTTGGGGTCAGGCACATGAATGGAGTAGCTTCCATATTTGAGACAAGTGCTTGATCTCCTAATTCAGCCTTCTCAGGGAGTGTGGGAAAGCTAAGTTCTTTTTCCTCTACAGATCTGTACTTTACAATTTCCTCCCCTGGGTCCACATGACTGACCGGGAAATCTGCTGCTAAGGCAGCTGAAGGGGAGAGCCAGAGCATGGAGGAAGGCAAAGAGATACTACTTTCAGAAGGGATTAAGTCCTCAGCCACAGCATCAGTCTTACTGCTCTGGAGGCTTTCTCTGGAGCAGTGCGGCTGCTGCTCAGAACAGGGATTTGGTAGACACTCCAAGATGTGGGACGGAGGGTGCTGAAATGTAGGTTTCTCAGGCATAGCAGGAACAACTTCTGAAAAGCTGTCTTCTTTGCAGGCCGCCACCCCCTCTCTTAGCAGATCTCCTGGCCTCAAAGGCTCATTTAGAGAGATGCTGTTTGTCTCTGCCATGGTATCTAAATGAGCCTCAAGTGTAACGTCTTGCTGCTGCCCCACTGGAGAGGGTACAAGGACCATAGTTTTAACCACATTGTTGTCCAGTGGATCTACTGCTTCCTCAGATATTTTGGGAGTAGAGTTGGTTTGGGGATTCAGATCTAGGGGCTGCTCATCTGATTCATGTTGACAAGCTTCTAGCCACTTTGAGGGATGGCTGAACTGCTCTGAAGGGGAATCTGTCCTCTTGGCATTGACAAAATCCAGTGAAGATGCGGTGTTGCTGCCTTCCTGCCAAAGAAAACAAAAGTAGTTGACCAAGGCAGTCAGTTCAGGTTCCCAACATATACTTATAGGTACAGGATACTGCCTGAACTCAAGGAAAAGTTTTCATTACCTCTGCGTAGGTAAAAACTTGGCTAAGCCTTGCTGCTCACTAAAGAAACCCTAAACTAAACCTAAACTGAACCTAACTAAAGCTGGGAAACCATCTTAGGTCCTTGCAAGTGAACCAGCCTACAATATAAACAAGGCTGAGATAATCTATCCATATCCTGGGGAGATGGTAGCTTGAATGTGACCCCACTCATCTCCAATCCTAACTCCAACCCACTTTTAGAGGAATGGGTAGGAAGGATCCCTAGGTAAGCTCTGCCAAACTCTGGAGTTGCTCCAAGATTTTCTCTCTTCTGGGATAGAGAGAAATTGGGGACCAGAGTTACTGTAATGTCTTGCTGGGGCCCACAGAGATCCATGGACCCTAGGGAAAAGGGCAACATCAACCTACCCTGGCCTCAAGAGTTGAGGGTGTCCTGAACACATGGGTTGAATCCATTTAACCCTTGGGATTTGAAGAGCCCTACCCTTTATAGCAGAGGAAAATGAAGAGCAGAGACTTCTTCCTGGTGCCTCGTAAAGGACTGACAACCCCCCCATATGCTGGTTCAGAGGGACAAAGACCACTGTGCCTTCTACCACCTGCAGGGTTGCTGGTCCTGAGACTCAATGAACAAGAAAAGGAAAGTATGAATGTACTTAAGTAGATCTAGTAGCCAGAGAAAGGACAAACCCTAAGACAGTAAAAGTAGACCCTAACAAAACACAGCTGTTGGAAGAAACAAAACAATGTAAGAAGATTCAAGTACAACACTCAAGTACAACACAAAACACAAAGACCTTCTGGAATTAATAATACTTTTAAACCTAAAAAAATCAGTAAAATGAATTGAAAGACAATGATCAGAGTAGAGGCTGGAATTATTGGCCTGGATAATCAAGTGGAATAATATCTTAAAGCAAAGACAAAAATAAAAAGAAATATAAATCTTAGGGAAAAGCTAAAAGAATTGGAAGATAAATCCAGTAAGCCTAACATGTGAGGAAAAGAAGTTCCATGAAAAAAGAGAACACTTATAGGAGGCACTAATTAACAAAACTAGAAGGAAATTTCTCTGAGGTAAAGAAGGACCAGAGTTTGCATATTGAAATGGCTCACCAAGTTCCAAGCAAGATTGATAAGAAAAATAAAATTACTGAAGTATATAAGGAAGATAAAACTATTTTAGAAGCTTGAGACAGAAAGACCAATTCTTTACCAAAAAAAAAAAAAAAAATCAGACTTACATGAAATCTCTAATTTACAGCAGTGGATGAAACTTTAAAACATAAAGTTGAGCTAAAAAGGGCTTCTGATACTCTGGCAATTTGCTGACTGAGTGTTGGTTACATTGATGGGTATGCTTTATACAAATGTGTTAAGCTGTATATTTTATGTACTTTCACATATTTTATTTCAATTTTTAAAAGTTTTTCTTTCCGGGCGCCTGGGTGGCTCAGTCAGTTGAGTGTCTGCCTTCGGCTCAGGTCATGATCCCAGGGTCCTGGGATCGAGTTCCACATTGGGCTCCCTGCTCAGCAGGGAATCTGCTTCTCTCTCTCATCCCCACTTGTGCTCGCTCTGACTATCTCTGTCTCTCTCAAATAAATAAAATCTTAAAAAAAAAAAAAAAGTTTTTCTTTCCAAATGCTTTAAAGGAAAAGTAGAAAATAAAGCAGATAGCAAAGAGATATGAGGCAAAAACAAACAAAGAGAACAAAGACTGAACTATTAGCAAGGTTATGGGGCGCCTGGGTGGCTCAGTTGGTTGAGTGGCTGCCTTCAGCTCGGGTCATGATCCCAGGGTCCTGGGATCAAGCGTCATGTTGGGCTTCCTGCTCAGTGTGGAGTCTGCTTCTCCCTCTCCCTCTGTGCTCTCTCTCCCTCTCCCTCTCTCTCTCTTTCAAATAAACAAAATCTTAAAAAAAAAGAAATATTAGTAAGGTTAGAGCACTACTGTGATAAAAGACATAAGTGAAGATATGTTATAAAAAACATAAATCAGTCTGCACTAAATAGCCCAGAAACTATATATACAAACCAAAGACTTTGAGAAATGCAAAAGTGCACCTTACAGTTTTTGCTGTGTTTAACAAGTTTCTATTTATTCTTTTTATCACTTAAGGAAAAAATATTTGAAAATCTTAAAACTGGTAAGGGGTTAATATCCAGAATATATAAAGAACTCCTACAACTAAACAACAACAGCAACAACAAAATAACCCAATTTAAAAATGGGCAAAAGACTCAAATAGACATTTCTCAATGTAAAACATACAAATGACCAACAAGTACATGAAAAGATGCGCAACATCACTAATCATTAGGAAAATGCAAATAAAAACCACAATGAGATAACACCTCACACCCATTAAAATGGCCACTATCAAAAACAAAACAAAAAATAACAAGTGTTGGTGAGGATGTGGAAAATTGTTTTAAGGATTTTAGAGAGAGAGAGAGAGAGAGAGAGCAAGCGCACATATGCGTGCAGGGAAGGGGAGGCAAAGAAGGGAGAGAGAAAAAATCTCCAGCAGACTCCCCTCTGAGGGCACAGTCGCTCAACCAACTGAGCCACCCAGGCGCCCAATAATCAAAAATTTTAAAAGCAGGGGCGCCTGCTGGGTGGCTCAGTTGTTGGGCGTCTGCCTTCGGCTCGGGTCATGATCCCAGGGTCCTGGGATCGAGCCCCGCATCGGGCTTCCTGCTCCGCGGGAGGCCTGCTTCTCCCTCTCCCACTCCCCCTGCTTGTGTTCCCTCTCTCGCTGTGTCTCTCTCTGTCAAATAAATAAATCTTTAGGAAAAAAAAAAAAAAAAAGCAGGGGTGCCGGGGTGGCTCAGTCGTTAAGCGTCTGCCTTCGGCTCAGGTCATGATCCCGGGGTTCTGGGATCGAGCCCCGCGTCGGGCTCTCCGCTCTGCAGGAAGCCTGCTTCTCCCTCTCCCACTCCCCCTGCTTGTGTTCCCTCTCTCGCTGTGTCTCTCTCTGTCAAATAAATAAATAAAATCTTTAAAAAAAAAAAAAAATTTTTGGGCGCCTGGGTGGCTCAGTTGGTTAAGCGACTGCCTTCGGCTCAGGTCATGATCCTGGAGTCCCTGGATCGAGTCCCGCATCGGGCTCCCTGCTCGGCGGGGAGTCTGCTTCTCCCTCTGACCCTCCCCCCTCTCATGTGCTTTCTCTCTCTCATTCTCTCTCTCTCAAATAAATAAATAAAATCTTTAA